>NC_090379.1:2260489-2453150 GCF_036365525.1 Heterodontus francisci
TGACCCTCCTCCCTCTCTCTCTCTCTGACCCTCCTCCCACTCTCTCTCTCGGACCCTCCTCCCTCTCTCTCTCTCTCTGATCCTCCTCCCTCTCACTCTCTCTGACACTCCTCCCTCTCTCTCTCGCTCTCTGACCCACCTCCCTCTCTCTCTCTCTCTCTGAACCTCCTCCCTCTCTCTCTCTGAACCTCCTCCCTCTCTCTCTCTCTGACCCTCCTCCCTCTCTCTCTCTCTCTGACCCTCCTCCCTCTCTCTCTCTCTCTGACCCTCCTCCCTCTCTCTCTCTCTGACCCTCCTCCCTCTCTCTCTCTCTGACCCTGCTCCCTCCCTCTCTCTCTCTGCCCCTCCTCCCTCCCTCTCTCTCTCTGACCCTCTTCCCTCCCTCTCTCTGACCCTCTTCCCTCCCTCTCTCTCTCTGACCCTCCTCTCTCTCTCTGACCCTCCTCCCTCGTTCTCTCCCTGACCCTCCTCCCTCTCTCCCTCTCTCTGACCCTCCTCCCTCTCTCCCTCTCTCTGACCCTCCTCCCTCTCTCCCTCTCTCTGACACTCCTCCCTCCCACTCTCTCTCTGAAACTCCTCCCTCCCTCTCTCTCTCTGACACTCCTCCCTCACTCTCTCTGACCCTCCTCCCTCCCTCTCTCTCTGACCCTCCTCCCTCCCTCTCTCTCTGACCCTCCTCCCTCCCTCTCTCTCTGACCCTCCTCCCTCCCTCTCTCTTCTGACCCTCCTCCCTCTCTCTCTCTCTGACCCTCCTCCCTCTCTCTCTCTCTCTGACGTCTCCTCCCTCTCTCTCTCTGACTCTCCTCCCTCTCTCTCTCTCTCTGACTCTCCTCCCTCTCTCTCTCTCTGACTCTCCTCCCTCTCTCTCTCTGTCCCTCGTCCCTCTCTCTCTCTGACCCTCGTCCCTCTTTCTCGCTCTCTCGGACCCTCCAACCCCTCTCTCTCTGTCTGACCCTCCTCCCTCTCTCTGACCCCTCCTCCGTCTCTCTCTCTCTCTGACCCTCCTCTCTCTCTCCCTCTCTCTCTCTGATCCTCCTCTCTCTCTCAAACTCCTCCCTCTCTCTCTCTGACCCTCCTCCGTCGCTCTGACCCTCCTCCCTCTCTCTCTCACCCTCCTCTCTTTCTCTGCCTCACCCTCCCTCTCGCTCGGACCCTCCTCCCTCTATTTCTCTCTCTCTGACCCTCCTCCCTCTCCCTCTCTGACCCTCCTCCCTCTCCCTCTCTCTCTCTGACCCTCCTCCCTCTCCCTCTCTCTCTCTGACCCTCCTCCCTCTCCCTCTCTCTCTCTGACCCTCCTCCCTCTCCCTCTCTCTCTCTGACCCTCCTCCCTCTCTCTCACCCTCCTGCCTCTCTCTCTCTGCCTCACCGTCCCTCTCTCTCTCTCTGACACTCCTCCCTCTCTCTCTATCTCTCTGACCCACCTCCCTCTCTCTCTCTCTTTCTCTGACCCTCCTCCCTCTCTCTCTCTCTCTGACCCACATCCCTTTCTCTCTCTCTCTCTCTGATCCTCCTCACTCTCTCCCTCTGTCTGACCCTCCTCCCTCTATCTCTCTGACCTTCCTCCCTCTCTCTCTGACCTTCTCCCTCTCTCTCTGACCCTCCTCCGTCTCTCTCTCTCTCTCTCCACCCTCCTCCCTCTCTCCTCTCTCTCTCTGATCCTCCCTCTCTCTCTCACCCTCCTCCCTCTCTCTCTCTGACCCTCCTCCCTCGCTGTGACCCTCCTCCCTCTCTCTCTCACCCTCCTCTCTTTCTCTGCCTCACCCTCCCTTTCGCTCGGACCCTCCTCCCTCTATTTCTCTCTGTCTGACCCTCCTCCCTCCCCCCTCTCTCTCTGACCCTCCTCCCTCTCCCTCTCTCTCTCTGACGCTCCTCCCTCTCTCTGACGCTCCTCCCTCTTTCTCTGCCTCACCCTCCTCCCTCTCCCTCTCTCTCTCTCACCCTCCTGCCTCTCTCTCTCACCCTCCTCTTTTTCTCTGCCTCACCGTCCCTCTCTCTCTCTCTGACACTCCTCCCTCTCTCTCTATCTCTCTGACCCACCTCCCTCTCTCTCTCTCTTTCTCTGACCCTCCTCCCTCTCTCTCTCTCTCTGACCCACATCCCTTTCTCTCTCTCTCTGTCTGAACCTCCTCCCTCTCTCTCTGACCTTCCTCCCTCTCTGACACTCCTCCCTCTCTCTCTCTGACCCTCCTCCCTCTCTCTTGGCCCTCCTCCCTCTCTCCTTCTCTCTCTCTCTCTGACCCTCCACCCTCTCTCTGACCCTCCTCCCTCTCTCTGACCCTCCTCCCTCTCTCTGACCCTCCTCCCTCTCTCTGACCCTCCTCCCTCTCTCCTCGCTCTCTGATCCTCCTCCCTCGCTCTCTGATCCTCCTCCCTCGCTCTCTGATCCTCCTCCCTCGCTCTCTCTGACCTTCCTCCCTCCCTCTCTCTGACCCTCCTCCCTCCCTCTCTCTGACCCTCCTCCCTCCCTCTCTCTCTCTGATCCTCCTCCCTCTCACTCTCTCTGACCCTCCTCCCTCACTCTCTCTCTGACCCTCTCCCTCACTCTCTCTCTGACCCTCCTCCCTCACTCTCTCTCTGACCCTCCTCCCTCACTCTCTCTCTCTGATCCTCCTCCCTCTCACTCTCTCGCTCTGACCCTCCTCCCTCTCTCTCTCTCGCTCTGACCCACCTCCCTCTCTCTCTCTCTGAACCTCCTCCCTCTCTCTCTCTCTGAACCTCCTCCCTCTCTCTCTCTCTGAACCTCCTCCCTCTCTCTCTCTCTGAACCTCCTCCCTCTCTCTCTCTCTGAACCTCCTCCCTCTCTCTCTCTCTGAACCTCCTCCCTCTCTCTCTCTCTGAACCTCCTCCCTCTCTCTCTCTCTGAACCTCCTCCCTCTCTCTCTCTCTGAACCTCCTCCCTCTCTCTCTCTCTGAACCTCCTCCCTCTCTCTCTCTGAACCTCCTCCCTCTCTCTCTCTCTGAACCTCCTCCCTCTCTCTCTCTCTGAACCTCCTCCCTCTCTCTCTCTCTGAACCTCCTCCCTCTCTCTCTCTGAACCTCCTCCCTCTCTCTCTCTCTATGAACCTCCTCCCTCTCTCTCTCTATGAACCTCCTCCCTCTCTCTCTCTCTATGAACCTCCTCCCTCTCTCTCTCTCTCTGAACCTCCTCCCTCTCTCTCTCTCTCTGAACCTCCTCCCTCTCTCTCTCTCTCTGACCCTCCACCCTCTCTCTCTCTGACCCTCCTCCCTCTCTCTCTCTGACCCTCCTCCCTCTCTCTGACCCTCCTCCCTATCTCTCTCTGACCTTCCTCCCTCGCTCTCTCTGACCTTCCTCCTCGCTCTCTCTGACCTTCCTCCCTCGCTCTCTCTGACCTTCCTCCCTCGCTCTCTCTGACCCTCCTCCCTCGCTCTCTCTGACCCTCCTCCCTCGCTCTCTCTCTGACCCTCCTCCCTCCCTCTCTCTCTGACCCTCCTCCCTCCCTCTCTCTCTGACCCTCCTCCCTCCCTCTCTCTCTGACCCTCTCCCTCCCTCTCTCTCTGACCCTCCTCCCTCCTCTCTCTCTGACCCTCCTCCCTCTCTCTCTCTCTGACCCTCCTCCCTCTCTCTCTCTCTGACCTGCTCCCTCCCTCTCTCTCTCTGCCCCTCCTCCCTCCTCTCTCTCTCTGACCCTCTTCCCTCCCTCTCTCTCTCTGACCCTCCTCTCTCTCTCTGACCCTCCTCCCTCCTTCTCTCCCTGACCCTCCTCCCTCTCTCCCTCTCTCTGATCCTCCTCCCTCTCTCCCTCTCTCTGACCCTCCTCCCTCCCTCTCTCTCTGAAACTCCTCCCTCCCTCTCTCTCTCTGACACTCCTCCCTCCCTCTCTCTCTGACCCTCCTCCCTCCCTCTCTCTCTGACCCTCCTCCCTCCCTCTCTCTCTGACCCTCCTCCCTCCCTCTCTCTCTGACCTCCCTCCCTCTCTCTCTGACCCTCCTCCCTCCCTCTCTCTCTGACCCTCCTCTCTCCCTCTCTGACTCTCCACCCTCCCTCTCTCTCTGACCCTCGTCCCTCTCTCTCGGACCCTCCTCCCTCTTGCTCACTCTCTCGGACCCTCCTCCCCCTCTCTCTCTGTCTGACCCTCCTCCCTCTCTCTCTGACCTTCTCCCTCTCTCTGACCCTCCTCCGTCTCTCTCTCTCTCTCTCACCCTCCTCCCTCTCTCCCTCTCTCTCTCTGATCCTCCCTCTCTCTCTCACCCTCCTCCCTCTCTCTCTCTGACCCTCCTCCCTCGCTCTGACCCCTCCTCCCTCTCTCTCTCACCCTCCTCTCTTTCTCTGCCTCACCCTCCTCTCGCTCGGACCCTCCTCCCTCTATTTCTCTCTCTCTGACCCTCCTCCCTCCCCCTCTCTGCCTCTGACCCTCCTCCCTCTCACTCTCTCTCTCTGACCCTCCTCCCTCTCTCTCTCTCTCTGACGCTCCTCCCTCTTTCTCTGCCTCACCCTCCTCCCTCTCCCTCTCTCTCTCTCACCCTCCTGCCTCTCTCTCTCACCCTCCTCTTTTTCTCTGCCTCACCGTCCCTCTCTCTCTCTCTGACACTCCTCCCTCTCTCTCTATCTCTCTGACCCACCTCCCTCTCTCTCTCTCTTTCTCTGACCCTCCTCCCTCTCTCTCGCTCTCTGACCCACATCCCTTTCTCTCTCTCTCTCTCTCTGATCCTCCTCACTCTCTCCCTCTGTCTGACCCTCCTCCCTCTCTCTCTCTGACCTTCCTCCCTCTCTATCTGACCCTCCTCCCTCTCTCTCTGACCCTCTCTCTCTGACCCTTCTCCCTCTCTTTCTCTCTCTCTCTGACCCTCCAACCTCTCTCTGACCCTCCTCCCTCTCTCTGACCCTCTCCCTCTCTCTGACCCTCCTCCCTCCCTCTCTCTCTGATCCTCCTCCCTCACTCTCTCTGACCTTCCTCCCTCTCTCTCTGACCCTCTCTCTCTGACCCTCCTCCCTCTCTCTCTCTCTGACACTTCTCCCTCTCTCTCTCTCTCTCTCTCTGACCCTCCAACCTCTCTCTGACCCTCCTCCCTCTCTCTGACCCTCCTCCCTCTCTCTGACCCTCCTCCCTCTCTCCCTCTCTCTCTGATCCTCCTCCCTCACTCTCTCTGACCTTCCTCCCTCGCTCTCTCTGACCCTCCTCCCTCCCTCTCTCTCTGACCCTCCTCCCTCCCTCTCTCTCTCTCTGATCCTCCTCCCTCTCACTCTCTCGCTCTGACCCTCCTCCCTCTCACTCTCTCGCTCTGACCCTCCTCCCTCTCACTCTCTCGCTCTGACCCACTTCCCTCTCTCTGACCCACCTCCCTCTCTCTCTCTCTCTCTCTCTGAACCTCCTCCCTCTCTCTCTCTCTGAACCTCCTCCCTCTCTCTCTCTCTCTGAACCTCCTCCCTCTCTCTCTCTCTCTCTCTGAACCTCCTCCCTCTCTCTCTCTCTCTGAACCTCCTCCCTCTCTCTCTCTCTCTGAACCTCCACCCTCTCTCTCTCTCTCTCTGAACCTCCACCCTCTCTCTCTCTCTGACTCTCTGACCCTCCTCCCTCTCTCTGACCCTCCTCCCTCTCTCTGACCCTCCTCCCTCTCTCTCTCTGTCCTTCCTCCCTCGCTCTCTCTGACCCTCCTCCCTCCCTCTCTCTCTGACCCTCCTCCCTCTCACTCTCTCTCTGATCCTCCGGCCCTCTCACTCTCTCTCTGATCCTCCGCCCTCTCACTCTCTCTCTGATCCTCCGCCCTCTCACTCTCTCTGATCCTCCGCCCTCTCACTCTCTCTCTGATCCTCCGCCCTCTCACTCTCTCTCTGAACCTCCTCCCTCTCTCTCTCTCTCTGAACCTCCACCCTCTCTCTCTCTCTCTGAACCTCCACCCTCTCTCTCTCTCTCTGAACCTCCACCCTCTCTCTCTCTCTCTGAACCTCCACCCTCCTCCCTCTCTCTGACCCTCCTCCCTCTCTCTCTCTCTGACCCTCCTCCCTCCCTCTCTCTGCCCCTCCTCCCTCCCTCTCTCTGCCCCTCCTCCCTCCCTCTCTCTGCCCTCCTCCCTCCCTCTCTCTCTCTCTCTCTGCCCTTCCTCCCTCCCTCTCTCTCTCTGCCCCTCCTCCCTCCCTCTCTCTCTCTGCCCCTCCTCCCTCCTCTCTCTCTCTGCCCCTCCTCCCTCCCTCTCTCTCTCTGCCCCTCCTCTCTCTTTCTCTCTCTCTCTGACCCTCCTCTCTCTCTCTGACCCTCCCTCCTCCTTCTCTCTCTCTGAAACTCCTCCCTCTCTCTCTGACACTCCTCCCTCTCTCTCTCTGACACTCCTCCCTCTCTCTCTCTGACACCCCTCCCTCTCTCTCTCTGACACTCCTCCCTCTCTCTCTCTCTGACCCTCCTCCTCTCTCTCTCTCTGACCCTCCTCCCTCCCTCTCTCTCTGACCCTCCTCCCACTCTCTCTCTCTCTGACCCTCCTCCCACTCTCTCTCTCTGACCCTCCTCCCTCTCTCTCTCTGACCCTCCTCCCTCTCTCTCTCGGATCCTCCTCCCCCTCTCTTTCTGTCTGACCCTCCTCCCTCTCTGAACTTCTCCCTCTCTCTGACCCTCCGCCGTCTCTCTCTCTCTCTGACCCTCCTCTCTCTCTCTCGGACCCTCCTCCCTCTTGCTCGCTCTCTCGGACCCTCCTCCCCCTCTCTCTCTGTCTGACCCTCCTCCCTCTCTCTCTGACCTTCTCCCTCTCTCTGACCCTCCTCCGTCTCTCTCTCTCTCTCTCTCTCACCCTCCTCCCTCTCTCCCTCTCTCTCTCTGATCCTCCCTCTCTCTCTGACCCTCCTCCCTCTCTCTCTGTGACCCTCCTCCGTCTCTCTCTGACCCTCCTCCCTCTCTCTGACCCTCCTCCGTCTCTCTCTCTCTCTCTCTCTCTCTCACCCTCCTCCCTCTCTCCCTCTCTCTCTCTGATCCTCCCTCTCTCTCTGACCCTCCTCCCTCTCTCTCTCAGACCCTCCTCCGTCTCTCTCTGACCCTCCTCCGTCTCTCTCTCTCTCTCTCTGACCCTCCTCCGTCTCTCTCTCTCTGACCCTCCACCCTCTCTCTGACCCTCCTCCCTCTCTCTGACCCTCCTCCCTCTCTCCCTCGCTCTCTGACCTTCCTCCCTCGCTCTCTCTGACCCTCCTCCCTCGCTCTCTCTGACCCTCCTCCCTCGCTCTCTCTGACCCTCCTCCTCACTCTCTCTGACCCTCCTCCCTCACTCTCTCTGACCCTCCTCCCTCACTCTCTCTGACCCTCCTCCCTCCCTCTCTCTCTGACCCTCCCCCCTCCCTCTCTCTCTCTGATCCTCCTCCCTCTCACTCTCTCTGACCCTCCTCCCTCTCTCTCTCTCGCTCTCTGACCCTCCTCCTCTCTCTCTCTCGCTCTCTGACCCACCTCCCTCTCTCTCTCCCGCTCTCTGACCCACCTCCCTCTCTCTCTCTCTCTCTCTCTGACCGACATCCCTTTCTCTCTCTCTCTCTCTGATCCTCCTCCCTCTCTCTGTCTGACCCTCCTCCCTCTCTCTCTGACCTTCCTCCCTCTCTCTCTGACTTCCTCCCTCTCTCTCTGACCTTCCTCTCTCTCTCTCTGACCCTTCTCCCTCCCTCTCTCTGACCCTTCTCCCTCCCTCTCTCTGACCCTCCTGCCTCTCTCTGACCCTCCTCCCTCTCTCTGACCCTCCTCCCTCTCTCCCTCTCTCTCTGATCCTCCTCCCTCGCTCTCTCTGACCTTCCTCCCTCGCTCTCTCTGACCTTCCTCCCTCGCTCTCTCTGACCCTCCTCCCTCGCTCTCTCTGACCCCTCCTCCCTCCCTCTCTCTGACCCTCCTCCCTCCCTCTCTGACCCTCCTCCCTCCCTCTCTCTGACCCTCCTCCCTCCCTCTCTCTCGCTCTCTGATCCTCCCTCTCTCTCTCCCTCTCTCTGACCCACCTCCCTCTCTCTCTCTCTCTGAACCTCCTCCCTCTCTCTCCTCTGAACCTCCTCCCTCTCTCTCTCTGAACCTCCTCCCTCTCTCTCTTCTCTCTGAACCTCCTCCCTCTCTCTCTCTCTCTGAACCTCCTCCCTCTCTCTCTCTCTCTGAACCTCCTCCCTCTCTCTCTCTCTCTGAACCTCCTCCCTCTCTCTCTCTCTCTGAACCTCCTCCCTCTCTCTCTCTCTCTGAACCTCCTCCCTCTCTCTCTCTCTCTGAACCTCCTCCTCTCTCTCTCTCTCTGAACCTCCTCCCTCTCTTCTCTCTCTCTGAACCTCCTCCCCTCTCTCTCTCTCTCTGAACCTTCTCCCTCTCTCTCTCTCTGAACCTCCTCCCTCTCTCTGACCCTCCTCCCTCTCTCTGACCCTCCTCCCTCTCTCTCTGACCCTCCTCCCTCTCTCTCTGACCCTCCTCCCTCTCTCTCTCTCTCTGACCCTCCTCCCTCTCACTCTCTCTCTGACCCTCCTCCCTCTCACTCTCTCTCTGATCCTCCACCCTCTCACTCTCTCTCTGATCCTCCGCCCTCTCTCTCTCTCTCTGAACCTCCTCCCTCTCTCTCTCTGTCTCTCTGAACCTCCACCCTCTCTCTCTCTCTCTGAACCTCCACCCTCTCTCTCTCTCTCTGAACCTCCACCCTCTCTCTCTCTCTCTGAACCTCCACCCTCTCTCTCTCTCTCTGAACCTCCACCCTCTCTCTCTCTCTGAACCTCCACCCTCTCTCTCTCTCTGAACCTCCACCCTCTCTCTCTCTCTCTGAACCTCCACCCTCTCCCTCTCTCTGACCCTCCTCCCTCTCTCTCTCTCTGACCCTCCTCCCTCCCTCTCTCTGCCCCTCCTCCCTCCCTCTCTCTCTCTCTCTCTGCCCTTCCTCCCTCCCTCTCTCTCTCTGCCCCTCCTCCCTCCCTCTCTCTCTCTGCCCCTCTCCCTCCTTCTCTCTCTCTGCCCCTCCTCCCTCCTTCTCTCCCTGACCCTCCTCCCTCTCTCCCTCTCTCTGACCCTCCTCGCTCTCTCTCTCTCTCTGACCCTCCTCCCTCTTCCCTCTCTCTCTTTCTGACCCTCCTCCCTCTCTCTCTATCTGACCCTCCTCCCTCCCTCTCTCTCTCTCTCTCTGCCCTTCCTCCCTCTCTCTCTCTCTCTGCCCCTCCTCCTCCCTCTCTCTCTCTGCCCTCCTCCTCCTTCTCTCTCTCTGCCCCTCCTCCCTCCTTCTCTCCCTGACCCTCCTCCCTCTCTCCCTCTCTCTGACCCTCCTCGCTCTCTCTCTCTCTCTGACCCTCCTCCCTCTTCCCTCTCTCTCTTTCTGACCCTCCTCCCTCTCTCTCTATCTGACCCTCCTCCCTCCCTCTCTCTCTCTGACACTACCCTCCCTCTCTCTCTCTGACCCTCCTCCCTCTCTCTCTCTGACCCTCCTCCCTCTCTCTCTCTGACCCTCCTCCCTCTCTCTCTCTGACCCTCCTCCCTCTCTCTCTCTGACCCTCCTCCTTCTCTCTCTCTCTGACCCTCCTCCCTCTCTCTCTCTCTGACCCTCTCCCTCTCTCTCTCTGACCCTCTCCTCTCTCTCTCTCTGACCCTCCTCCCTCTCTCTCTCTCTGACCCTCCTCCCTCCCTCTCTCTCTCTGACCCTCCTCCCACTCTCTCTCTCTCTGACCCTCCTCCCACTCTCTCTCTCTCTGACCCTCCTCTGTCTCTCTCTGACTCTCCACCCTCTCTCTCTCTCTGACATTCGTCCCTCTCTCTCGGACCCTCCTCCCTCTTTCTCGCTCTCTCGGACCCTCCTCCCCCTCTCTCTCTGTCTGACCCTCCTCCCCTCTCTCTCTGACCTTCTCCCTCTCTCTGACCCTCCTCCGTCTCTCTCTCTCTCTCTCTCACCCTCCTCCCTCTCTGATCCTCCCTCTCTCTCTGATCCTCCCTCTCTCTCTGACCCTCCTCCGTCTCTCTCTGACCCTCCTCCGTCTCTCTCTCTCTCTCTCTGACCCTCCTCCGTCTCTCTCTCTGACCCTCCACCCTCTCTCTGACCCTCCTCCCTCTCTCTGACCCTCCTCCCTCTCTCCCTCGCTCTCTCTGACCTTCCTCCCTCGCTCTCTCTGACCCTCCTCCCTCGCTCTCTCTGACCCTCCTCCCTTGCTCTCTCTGACCCTCCTCCCTCACTCTCTCTGACCCTCCTCCCTCCCTCTCTCTGACCCTCCTCCCTCCCTCTCTCTGACCCTCCTCCCTCCCTCTCTCTCTGACCCTCCCCCCTCCCTCTCTCTCTCTGATCCTCCTCCCTCTCACTCTCTCTGACCCTCCTCCCTCTCTCTCTCTCGCTCGCTGACCCTCCTCCCTCTCTCTCTCCGCTCTCTGACCACCTCCCTCTCTCTCTCTCCCGCTCTCTCTGAACCTCCTCCCTCTCTCTCTCTCTCTCTCTGAACCTCCTCCCTCTCTCTCTCTCTCTGAACCTCCTCCTCTCTCTCTCTCTCTATGACCGACATCCCTTTCTCTCTCTCTCTCTCTGATCCTCCTCCCTCTCTCTGTCTGACCCTCCTCCCTCTCTCTCTGACCTTCTCCCTCTCTCTGACCCTCCTCCGTCTCTCTCTCTCTCTCTCTCTCACCCTCCTCCCTCTCTGATCCTCCCTCTCTCTCTGACCCTCCTCCCTCTCTCTGTCTGACCCCTCCTCCGTCTCTCTCTGACCCTCCTCCGTCTCTCTCTGACCCTCCTCCGTCTCTCTCTCTCTCTCTCTGACCCTCCCTCCGTCTCTCTCTCTCTGACCCTCCACCCTCTCTCTGACCCTCCTCCCTCTCTCTGACCCTCCTCCCCTCTCTCTGACCCTCCTCCCTCTCTCCCTCGCTCTCTCTGACCTTCCTCCCTCGCTCTCTCTGACCCTCCTCCCTCGCTCTCTCTGACCCTCCTCCCTCCCTCTCTCTGACCCTCCTCCCTCCCTCTCTCTGACCCTCCTCCCTCCCTCTCTCTGACCCTCCTCCCTCCCTCTCTCTCTGACCCTCCCCCCTCCCTCTCTCTCTGACCCTCCCCCCTCCCTCTCACTCGCTGACCCTCCTCCCTCTCTCTCTCTCGCTCTCTGACCCACCTCCTCTCTCTCTCCCGCTCTCTGACCCACCTCCCTCTCTCTCTCTCTCTCTCTCTGAACCTCCTCCCTCTCTCTCTCTCTCTCTCTGAACCTCCTCCCCCTCTCTCTCTCTCTGAACCTCCTCCCTCTCTCTCTCTCTCTGACCTCCTCCCTCTCTCTCTCTCTCTCTGACCGACATCCCTTTCTCTCTCTCTCTCTCTGATCCTCCTCCCTCTCTCTGTCTGACCCTCCTCCCCCTCTCTCCTCTGACCCTCCTCCCTCTCTCTCTGACCCTCCTCCCTCTCTCTCTGACCTTCCTCCCTCTCTCTCTCTCTCTGACCCTTCTCCCTCCCTCTCTCTGACCCTTTCTCCCTCCCTCTCTCTGACCCTTCTCCCTCCCTCTCTCTGACCCTTCTCCCTCCCTCTCTCTGACCCTCCTGCCTCTCTCTGACCCTCCTCCCTCTCTCTGACCCTCCTCCCTCTCTCCCTCTCTCTCTGATCCTCCTCCCTCGCTCTCTCTGACCCTCCTCCCTCCCTCTCTCTGACCCTCCCTCCCTCCCTCTCTCTGACCCTCCTCCCTCCCTCTCTCTCGCTCTCTGATCCTCCCTCTCTCTCTCCCTCTCTCTGACCCACCTCCCTCTCTCTCTCTCTCTGAACCTCCTCCCTCTCTCTCTCTGAACTTCCTCCCTCTCTCTCTCTGAACTTCCTCCCTCTCTCTCTCTGAACTTCCTCCCTCTCTCTCTCTCTCTGAACTTCCTCCCTCTCTCTCTCTCTCTGAACCTCCTCCCTCTCTCTCTCTCTCTGAACCTCCTCCCTCTCTCTCTCTCTCTGAACCTCCTCCCTCTCTCTCTCTCTCTGAACCTCCTCCCTCTCTCTCTCTCTCTGAACCTCCTCCCTCTCTCTCTCTCTCTGAACCTCCTCCCTCTCTCTCTCTCTCTGAACCTCCTCCCTCTCTCTCTCTCTCTGAACCTCCTCCCTCTCTCTCTCTCTCTGAACCTCCTCCCTCTCTCTCTCTCTCTGAACCTCCTCCCTCTCACTCTCTCTGAACCTCCTCCCTCTCTCTCTCTCTCTGAACCTCCTCCTCTCTCTCTCTCTCTGAACCTCCTCCCTCTCTCTCTCTCTCTGAACCTCCTCCTCTCTCTCTCTCTGAACCTCCTCCCTCTCTCTCTCTCTGAACCTCCTCCCTCTCTCTCTCTCTCTGAACCTCCACCCTCTCTCTGACCCTCCTCCCTCTCTCTGACCCTCCTCCCTCTCTCTGACCCTCCTCCCTCTCTCTGACCCTCCTCCCTCTCTCTCTGACCCTCCTCCCTCTCTCTCTGACCCTCCTCCCTCTCTCTCTGACCCTCCTCCCTCTCTCTCTGACCATCCTCCCTCTCTCTCTGACCCTCCTCCCTCTCTCTCTGACCCTCCTCCCTCTCTCTCTGACCCTCCTCCCTCCCTCTCTGACCCTCCTCCCTCTCTCTCTGACCCTCCTCCCTCTCTCTCTGACCCTCCTCCCTCTCTCTCTGACCCTCCTCCCTCTCTCCCTCTCTCTGATCCTCCTCCCTCGCTCTCTCTGACCTTCCTCCCTCGCTCTCTCTGACCCTCCTCCTTCCCTCTCTCTCTGACCCCTCCTCCCTCCCTCTCTCTCTCTGACCCTCCTCCCTCCCTCTCTCTCTCTGACCCTCCTCCCTCCCTCTCTCTCTCTGACCCTCCTCCCTCCCTCTCTCTCTCTGACCCTCCTCCCTCTCTCTCTCTCTGACCCTCCTCCCACTCTCTCTCTGACCCTCCTCCCACTCTCTCTCTGACTCTCCTCCCTCTCTCTCTCTGACCCTCCTCCCTCTCTCTCTCTGACCCTCCTCCCTCTCTCCCTCTCTCTCTGATCCTCCTCCCTCGCTCTCTCTGACCTTCCTCCCTCGCTCTCTCTGACCTTCCTCCCTCGCTCTCTCTGACCTTCCTCCCTCGCTCTCTCTGACCTTCCTCCCTCGCTCTCTCTGACCTTCCTCCCTAGCTCTCTCTGACCCTCCTCCCTCCCTCTCTCTCTGACCCTCCTCCCTTTCTCTCTCTCTCTGATCCTCCCTCTCACTCTCTCTGACCCTCCTCCCTCTCACTCTCTCGCTCTCTGACCCACCTCCCTCTATCTCTCTCGCTCTGACCCACCTACCTCTCTCTCTCCCTCTCTCTGACCCACCTCCCTCTCTCTCTCTCTCTCTCTCTGAACCTCCTCCCTCCCTCTCTCTCTCTGAACCTCCTCCCTCTCTCTCTCTCTCCTGACCCTCCTCCTCTCTCTGACCCTCCTCCCTCTCTCTGACCCTCTCCCTCTCTCTGACCCTCCTCCCTCTCTCTCTGACCCTCCTCCCTCTCTCTCTGACCCTCCTCCCTCTCTCTCTGACCCTCCTCCCTCTCTCCCTGACCCTCCTCCTCTCTCCCTGACCCTCCTCCCTCTCTCCCTGACCCTCCTCCCTCTCTCCCTCTCTCTGATCCTCCTCCTCGCTCTCTCTGAACTTCCTCTCTCCCTCTCTCTGACCCTCCTCCTTCCCTCTCTCTCTGACCCTCCTCCTTCCCTCTCTCTCTCTGCCCCTCCTCCCTCCCTCTCTCTCTCTGCCCCTCCTCCCTCCCTCTCTCTCTCTGCCCCTCCTCCCTCCCTCTCTCTCTCTGCCCCTCCTCCCTCCCTCTCTCTCCTCTCTGCCCCTCCTCCCTCCCTCTCTCTCTCTCTGCCCCTCCTCCCTCCCTCTCCCTGACCCTCCTCCCTCTCTCCCTCTCTCTGACCCTCCTCCCTCTTCCCTCTATCTCTTTCTGACCCTCCTCCCTCTCTCTCTATCTGACCCTCCTCCCTCCCTCTCTCTCTCTGAAACTCCTCCCTCCCACTCTCTCTCTGACACTCCTCCCTCCACACTCTCTCTGACACTCCTCCCTCCCACTCTCTCTCTGACACTCCTCCCTCCCACTCTCTCTCTGACCCTCCTCCCTCCCACTCTCTCTCTGACCCTCCTCCCTCCCACTCTCTCTCTGACCCTCCTCCCTCCCACTCTCTCTCTGAACCTCCCACTCTCTCTCTGACCCTCCCTCTCTCTCTCTGACCCTCCTCCCTCCCTCTCTCTCTCTCTGACCCTCCTCCCTCCCTCTCTCTCTCTGACCCTCCTCCCTCCCTCTCTCTCTCTGACCCTCCTCCCTCTCTCTCTCTCTGACCCTCCTCCCTCTCTCTCTCTCTCTGACCCTCCTCCCTCTCTCTCTCTCTGACCCTCCTCCCTCTCTCTCTCTCTGACCCTCCTCCCTCTCTCTCTCTCTGACCCCTCCTCCCTCTCTCTCTCTCTGACCCTCCTCCCACTCTCTCTCTGACCTCCTCCCACTCTCTCTCTCTCTGACCTTCACCCCTCTCTCTCTCCCTGACCCTCTTCCCTCTATCTCTCTCTGACCCTCCTCCCCCTCTCTCTCTCTCTCTGACCCTCCTCCCTCTCTCTCTCTCTCTCTCTATCTCTCTCTCTCTCTGACTCTCCTCCCTCTCTCTCTCTCTCTCTCTGACCCTCGTCCCTCTCTCTCTTAGACCCTCCTCCCTCTTTCTCGCTCTCTCGGACCCTCCTCCCCCTCTCTCTCTGTCTGATCCTCCTCCCTCTCTCTCTGACCTTCTCCCTCTCTGACCCTCCTCCCTCTCTCTCTCTCTCTGAACCTCCTCCCTCTATCTCTCTCTCTCTGAACCTCCTCCCTCTCTCTCTCTCTCTGAACCTCCTCCCTCTCTCTCTCTCTCTGAACCTCCTCCCTCTCACTCTCTCTCTGAACCTCCTCCCTCTCACTCTCTCTCTGAACCTCCTCCCTCTCTCTCTCTCTCTGAACCTCCTCCCTCTCTCTCTCTCTCTGAACCTCCTCCCTCTCTCTCTCTCTCTGAACCTCCTCCCTCTCTCTCTCTCTGAACCTCCTCCCTCTCTCTCTCTCTCTGAACCTCCACCCTCTCTCTGACCCTCCTCCCTCTCTCTGAACCTCCTCCCTCTCTCTGACCCTCCTCCCTCTCTCTGACCCTCCTCCCTCTCTCTGACCCTCCTCCCTCTCTCTGACCCTCCTCCCTCTCTCTCTGACCCTCCTCCCTCTCTCTCTGACCCTCCTCCCTCTCTCTCTGACCCTCCTCCCTCTCTCTCTGACCCTCCTCCCTCTCTCTCTGACCCTCCTCCCTCCCTCTCTGACCCTCCTCCCTCCCTCTCTGACCCTCCTCCCACTCTCTCTGACCCTCCTCCCTCTCTCTCTGACCCTCCTCCCTCTCTCTCTGACCCTCCTCCCTCTCTCTCTGACCCTCCTCCCTCTCTCCCTCTCTCTGATCCTCCTCCCTCTCTCTCTCTGACCTTCCTCCCTCGCTCTCTCTGACCCTCCTCCTTCCCTCTCTCTCTGACCCTCCTCCCTCCCTCTCTCTCTCTGACCCTCCTCCCTCCCTCTCTCTCTCTGACCCTCCTCCCTCCCTCTCTCTCTCTGACCCTCCTCCCTCCCTCTCTCTCTCTGACCCTCCTCCCTCTCTCTCTGACCCTCCTCCCACTCTCTCTCTGACCCTCCTCCCACTCTCTCTCTGACCCTCCTCCCACTCTCTCTCTGACTCTCCTCCCTCTCTCTCTCTGACCCTCCTCCCTCTCTCTCTCTGACCCTCCTCCCTCTCTCCCTCTCTCTCTCATCCTCCTCCCTCGCTCTCTCTGACCTTCCTCCCTCGCTCTCTCTGACCTTCCTCCCTCGCTCTCTCTGACATTCCTCCCTCGCTCTCTCTGACCTTCCTCCCTCGCTCTCTCTGACCTTTCTCCCTAGCTCTCTCTGACCCTCCTCCCTCCCTCTCTCTCTGACCCTCCTCCCTTTCTCTCTCTCTCTGATCCTCCCTCTCACTCTCTCTGACCCTCCTCCCTCTCACTCTCTCGCTCTCTGACCCACCTCCCTCTATCTCTCTCGCTCTCTGACCCACCTCCCTCTCTCTCTCCCTCTCTCTGACCCACCTCCCTCTCTCTCTCTCTCTCTCTCTGAACCTCCTCCCTCCCTCTCTCTCTCTGAACCTCCTCCCTCTCTCTCTCTCTCTGACCCTCCTCCCTCTCTCTGACCCTCCTCCCTCTCTCTGACCCTCCTCCCTCTCTCTCTGACCCTCCTCCCTCTCCCCCTGACCCTCCTCCCTCTCTCCCTCTCTCTGCCCCTCCTCCCTCCCTCGCTCTCTCTGAACTTCCTCCCTCCCTCTCTCTGACCCTCCTCCTTCCCTCTCTCTCTGACCCTCCTCCTTCCCTCTCTCTCTCTGCCCCTCCTCCCTCCCTCTCTCTCTCTGCCCCTCCTCCCTCCCTCTCTCTCTCTGCCCCTCCTCCCTCCCTCTCTCTCTCTGCCCCTCCTCCCTCCCTCTCTCTCTCTCTGCCCCTCCTCCCTCCCTCTCTCTCTCTCTGCCCCTCCTCCCTCCCTCTCCCTGACCCTCCTCCCTCTCTCCCTCTCTCTGACCCTCCTCCCTCTTCCCTCTATCTCTTTCTGACCCTCCTCCCTCTCTCTCTATCTGACCCTCCTCCCTCCCTCTCTCTCTCTGAAACTCCTCCCTCCCACTCTCTCTCTGACACTCCTCCCTCCCACACTCTCTCTGACCCTCCTCCCTCCCACTCTCTCTCTGAACCTCCCTCTCTCTCTCTGACCCTCCCTCTCTCTCTCTGACCCTCCCTCTCTCTCTCTGACCCTCCCTCTCTCTCTCTGACCCTCCTCCCTCCCTCTCTCTCTCTCTGACCCTCCTCCCTCCCTCTCTCTCTCTGACCCTCCTCCCTCCCTCTCTCTCTCTCTCTGACCCTCCTCCCTCTCTCTCTCTCTCTGACCCTCCTCCCTCTCTCTCTCTCTCTGACCCTCCTCCCTCTCTCTCTCTCTGACCCTCCTCCCTCTCTCTCTCTCTCTGACCCTCCTCCCTCTCTCTCTCTCTGACCCTCCTCCCTCTCTCTCTCTCTGACCCTCCTCCCTCTCTCTCTCTCTGACCCTCCTCCCACTCTCTCTCTTTGACCCTCCTCCCACTCTCTCTCTCTCTGACCTTCACCCTCTCTCTCTCCCTGACCCTCTTCCCTCTATCTCTCTCTGACCCTCCTCCCCCTCTCTCTCTGACCCTCCTCCCTCTCTCTCTCTCTCTCTCTATCTCTCTCTCTCTCTCTGACTCTCCTCCCTCTCTCTCTCTCTCTCTCTGACCCTCGTCCCTCTCTCTCTTAGACCCTCCTCCCTCTTTCTCGCTCTCTCGGACCCTCCTCCCCCTCTCTCTCTGTCTGAAACTCCTCCCTCTCTCTCTGACCTTCTCCCTCTCTGACCCTCCTCCATCTCTCTCTCTCTCTGACCCTCCTCTCTCTCTCTCTCTCTCTCTCACCCTCCTCCCTCTCTCCCTCTCTCTCTATGATCCTCCCTCTCTCTCTCACCCTCCTCCCTCTCTCTCTCTGACCCTTCTCCCTCGCTCTCTCTGACCCTCCTCCCTCTCTCTCTCTCACCCGCCTCTCTTTCTCTGCCTCACCCTCCCTCTCGCTCGGACCGTCCTCCCTCTATTTCTCTCTCTCTGACCCTCCTCCCTCTCCCTCTCTCTCTCTGACCCTCCTCCCTCTCTCTCTCTCTCTCTCTGACGCTCCTCCCTCTCTCTCTGACCCTCCTCCCTCTTTCTCTGCCTCACCCTCCTCCCTCTCTCTCTCTCTCTCTGACCCTCCTCCCTCTCTCTCACCCTCCTGCCTCTCTCTCTCACCCTCCTCTCTTTCTCTGCCTCACCGTCCCTCTCTCTCTCTCTGACACTCCTCCCTCTCTCTCTATCTCTCTGACCCACATCCCTTTCTCTCTCTCTCTCTCTCTCTGACCCACATCCCTTTCACTCTCTCTCTCTCTCTGATCCTCCTCACTCTCTCTCTGACCTTCCTCCCTCTCTCTGATCCTCCTCCCTATCTCTCTCTGACCCTCCTCCCTCTCTCTCTCTCGAACCCTCCTCCCTCTCTCTCTCTCTCTGACCCTCCTCCCTATCTGACCCTCCTCCCTCTCTCTCTCTCTCTGACCCTCGTCCCTCTCTCTCTTAGACCCTCCTGCCTCTTTCTCGCTCTCTCGGACCCTCCTCCCCCTCTCTCTCTGTCTGATCCTCCTCCCTCTCTCTCTGACCTTCTCCCTCTCTGACCCTCCTCCGTCTCTCTCTCTCTCTGACCCTCCTCTCTCTCTCTCTCTCTGATCTCCTTCCTCTCTCTCTCTCTCTCTCTCTCTCTCTCTGTCTCTCCTCCCTCTCTCTCTTTCTGACCCTCGTCCCTCTCTCTCGGACCCTCCTCCCTCTTTCTCGCTCTCTCGGACCCTCCTCCCCTTCTCTCTCTGTCTGACCCTCCTCCCTCTCTCTCTGACCTTCTCCCTCTCTCTGACCCTCCTCCGTCTCTCTCTCTCTCTCACCCTCCTCCCTCTCTCCCTCTCTCTCTATGATCCTCCCTCTCTCTCTCACCCTCCTCCCTCTCTCTCTCTGACCCTTCTCCCTCGCTCTCTCTGACCCTCCTCCCTCTCTCTCTCACCCGCCTCTCTTTCTCTGCCTCACCCTCCCTCTCGCTCGGACCGTCCTCCCTCTATTTCTCTCTCTCTGACCCTCCTCCCTCTCCCTCTCTCTCTCTGACCCTCCTCCCTCTCCCTCTCTCTCTCTCTCTGACGCTCCTCCCTCTCTCTGACCCTCCTCCCTCTTTCTCTGCCTCACCCTCCTCCCTCTCTCTCTCTCTCTCTCTCTCTGACCCTCCTCCCTCTCTCTCACCCTCCTGCCTCTCTCTCTCACCCTCCTCTCTTTCTCTGCCTCACCGTCCCTCTCTCTCTCTCTGACACTCCTCCCTCTCTCTCTATCTCTCTGACCCACATCCCTTTCTCTCTCTCTCTCTCTCTCTCTGACCCACATCCCTTTCACTCTCTCTCTCTCTCTGATCCTCCTCACTCTCTCTCTGACCTTCCTCCCTCTCTCTGATCCTCCTCCCTATCTCTCTCTCTGACCCTCCTCCCTCTCTCTCTCTCTAACCCTCCTCCCTCTCTCTCTCTCTCTGACCCTCCTCCCTATCTGACCCTCCTCCCTCTCTCTCTCTCTCTCTGACCCTCCTCCCTCTCTCTCTCTCTCTCTGACCCTCCTCCGTCTCTCTCTCTCTGACCATCCACCCTCTCTCTGACCCTCCTCCCTCTCTCTGACCCTCCTCCCTCTCTCTGACCCTCCTCCCTCTCTCCCTCGCTCTCTCTGACCTTCCTCCCTCGCTCTCTCTGACCCTCCTCCCTCGCTCTCTCTGACCCTCCTCCCTCGCTCTCTCTGACCCTCCTCCCTCCCTCTCTCTGACCCTCCTCCCTCCCTCTCTCTGACCCTCCTCCCTCCCTCTCTCTGACCCTCCTCCCTCCCTCTCTCTGACCCTCCTCCCTCCCTCTCTCTCTGACCCTCCCCCCTCCCTCTCTCTCTGACCCTCCCCCCTCCCTCTCTCTCTCTGACCCTCCTCCCTCTCTCTCTCTCGCTCTCTGACCCTCCTCCCTCTCTCTCTCTCGCTCTCTGACCCACCTCCCTCTCTCTCTCCCGCTCTCTGACCACCTCCCTCTCTCTCTCTCTCTCTCTCTGAACCTCCTCCCTCTCTCTCTCTCTCTCTCTGAACCTCCTCCCTCTCTCTCTCTCTCTGAACCTCCTCCCTCTCTCTCTGACCCTCCTCCCTCCCTCTCTCTGACCCTCCTCCCTCCCTCTCTCTGACCCTCCTCCCTCCCTCTCTCTGACCCTCCTCCCTCCCTCTCTCTCTGACCCTCCCCCCTCCCTCTCTCTCTGACCCTCCCCCCTCCCTCTTGTTCTCTGACCCTCCTCCCTCTCTCTCTCTCGCTCTCTGACCCTCCTCCCTCTCTCTCTCTCGCTCTCTGACCACCTCCCTCTCTCTCTCTCTCTCTCTCTGAACCTCCTCCCTCTCTCTCTCTGAACCTCCTCCCTCTCTCTCTCTCTCTGAACCTCCTCCCTCTCTCTCTCTCTCTCTGACCGACATCCCTTTCTCTCTCTCTCTCTCTGATCCTCCTCCCTCTCTCTGTCTGACCCTCCTCCCTCTCTCTCTGACCCTCCTCCCTCTCTCTCTGACCCTCCTCCCTCTCTCTCTGACCTTCCTCCCTCTCTCTCTCTCTCTCTGACCCTTCTCCCTCCCTCTCTCTGACCCTTCTCCCTCCCTCTCTCTGACCCTTCTCCCTCCCTCTCTCTGACCCTTCTCCCTCCCTCTCTCTGACCCTCCTGCCTCTCTCTGACCCTCCTCCCTCTCTCCCTCTCTCTCTGATCCTCCTCCCTCGCTCTCTCTGACCCTCCTCCCTCCCTCTCTCTGACCCTCCTCCCTCCCTCTCTCTGACCCTCCTCCCTCCCTCTCTCTCGCTCTCTGATCCTCCCTCTCTCTCTCCCTCTCTCTGACCCACCTCCCTCTCTCTCTCTCTCTGAACCTCCTCCCTCTCTCTCTCTCTCTGAACCTCCTCCCTCTCTCTCTCTCTCTGAACTTCCTCCCTCTCTCTCTCTCTCTGAACTTCCTCCCTCTCTCTCTCTCTCTGAACTTCCTCCCTCTCTCTCTCTCTCTGAACCTCCTCCCTCTCTCTCTCTCTCTGAACCTCCTCCCTCTCTCTCTCTCTCTGAACCTCCTCCCTCTCTCTCTCTCTCTGAACCTCCTCCCTCTCACTCTCTCTCTGAACCTCCTCCCTCTCACTCTCTCTCTGAACCTCCTCCCTCTCTCTCTCTCTCTGAACCTCCTCCCTCTCTCTCTCTCTCTGAACCTCCTCCCTCTCTCTCTCTCTCTGAACCTCCTCCCTCTCTCTCTCTCTGAACCTTCTCCCTCTCTCTCTCTCTGAACCTCCTCCCTCTCTCTCTCTCTGAACCTCCTCCCTCTCTCTCTCTCTGAACCTCCTCCCTCTCTCTCTCTCTGAACCTCCTCCCTCTCTCTCTCTCTCTGAACCTCCACCCTCTCTCTGACCCTCCTCCCTCTCTCTGACCCTCCTCCCTCTCTCTGACCCTCCTCCCTCTCTCTGACCCTCCTCCCTCTCTCTGACCCTCCTCTCTCTCTCTGACCCTCCTCCCTCTCTCTCTGACCCTCCTCCCTCTCTCTCTGACCCTCCTCCCTCTCTCTCTGACCCTCCTCCCTCGCTCTCTGACCCTCCTCCCTCGCTCTCTCTGACCTTCCTCCCTCGCTCTCTCTGACCCTCCTCCTTCCCTCTCTCTCTGCCCCTCCTCCCTCTCTCTCTCTCTGACCCTCCTCCCTCTCTCTCTCTCTCTCTGACCCTCCTCCCTCCCTCTCTCTCTCTGACCCTCCTCCCTCCCTCTCTCTCTCTGACCCTCCTCCCTCTCTCTCTCTCTGACCCTCCTCCCTCTCTCTCTCTCTGACCCTCCTCCCTCTCTCTCTCTCTGACCCTCCTCCCACTCTCTCTCTCTGACCCTCCTCCCACTCTCTCTCTGACCCTCCTCCCACTCTCTCTCTCTCTGACCTTCACCCTCTCTCTCTCCCTGACCCTCTTCCCTCTATCTCTCTCTGACCCTCCTCTCTCTCTCTCTCTCTGACTCTCCTTCCTCTCTCTCTCTCTCTCTCTGAACCTCCTCCCTCTCTCTCTCTCTCTCTCTCTGAACCTCCTCCCTCTCTCTCTCTCTCTCCCTGAACCTCCTCCCTCTCTCTCTCTCTCTCCCTGAACCTCCTCCCTCTCTCTCTCTCTGACCCACATCCCTTTCTCCCTCTCTCTCTCTGACCCTTCTCCCTCTCTCTGACCCTCCTCCCTCTCTCTCTCTGACCCTCCTCCCTCTCTCTCTCTGACCCTCCTCCCTCTCTCTGACCCTCCTCCCTCTCTCCCTCTCTCTCTGATCCTCCTCCCTCGCTCTCTCTGATCCTCCTCCCTCGCTCTCTCTGACCCTTCTCCCTCTCTCTCTCTCTCTCTGACCCACATCCCTTTCTCCCTCTCTCTCTCTGACCCTTCTCCCTCTCTCTCTCTGACCCTTCTCCCTCTCTCTCTCTGACCCTCCTCCCTCTCTCTCTCTGACCCTCCTCCCTCTCTCTCTCTGACCCTCCTCCCTCTCTCTGACCCTCCTCCCTCTCTCCCTCTCTCTCTGATCCTCCTCCCTCGCTCTCTCTGATCCTCCTCCCTCGCTCTCTCTGACCTTCCTCCCTCGCTCTCTCTGACCTTCCTCCCTCGCTCTCTCTGACCCTCCTCCCTCCCTCTCTCTCTGACCCTCCTCCCTTTCTCTCTCTCTGACCCTCCTCCCTTTCTCTCTCTCTGACCCTCCTCCCTTTCTCTCTCTCTCTGATCCTCCCTCTCACTCTCTCTGACCCTCCTCCCTCTCACTCTCTCGCTCTCTGACCCACCTCCCTCTCTCTCTCTCGCTCTCTGACCCACCTCCCTCTCTCTCTCCCTCTCTCTGACCCACCTCCCTCTCTCTCTCTCTCTCTCTCTGAACCTCCTCCCTCTCTCTCTCTCTCTGAACCTCCTCCCTCTCTCTCTTTCTCTGAACCTCCTCCCTCTCTCTCTCTCTCTGAACCTCCACCCTCTCTCTGACCCTCCTCCCTCTCTCTGACCCTCCTCCCTCTCTCTGACCCTCCTCCCTCTCTCTGACCCTCCTCCCTCTCTCCCTGACCCTCCTCCCTCTCTCCCTGACCCTCCTCCCTCTCTCCCTCTCTCTGATCCTCCTCCCTCGCTCTCTCTGAACTTCCTCCCTCCCTCTCTCTGACCCTCCTCCTTCCCTCTCTCTCTGACCCTCCTCCTTCCCTCTCTCTCTCTGCCCCTCCTCCCTCCCTCTCTCTCTCTGCCCCTCTTCCCTCCCTCTCTCTCTCTGCCCCTCCTCCCTCCCTCTCTCTCTCTGCCCCTCCTCCCTCCCTCTCTCTCTCTGCCCCTCCTCCCTCCCTCTCTCTCTCTCTGCCCCTCCTCCCTCCCTCTCCCTGACCCTCCTCCCTCTCTCCCTCTCTCTGACCCTCCTCCCTCTTCCCTCTCTCTCTTTCTGACCCTCCTCCCTCTCTCTCTATCTGACCCTCCTCCCTCCCTCTCTCTCTATGAAACTCCTCCCTCCCACTCTCTCTCTGACACTCCTCCCTCCCACACTCTCTCTGACACTCCTCCCTCCCACTCTCACTCTGACCCTCCTCCCTCTCTCTCTCTCTGACCCTCCCTCTCTCTCTCTGACCCTCCCTCTCTCTCTCTGACCCTCCTCCCTCCCTCTCTCTCTCTCTGACCCTCCTCCCTCCCTCTCTCTCTCTGACCCTCCTCCCTCCCTCTCTCTCTCTGACCCTCCTCCCTCCCTCTCTCTCTCTGACCCTCCTCCCTCTCTCTCTCTCTGACCCTCCTCCCTCTCTCTCTCTCTGACCCTCCTCCCTCTCTCTCTCTCTCTGACCCTCCTCCCTCTCTCTCTCTCTCTTACCCTCCTCCCTCTCTCTCTCTCTCTGACCCTCCTCCCTCTCTCTCTCTCTGACCCTCCTCCCTCTCTCTCTCTCTGACCCTCCTCCCTCTCTCTCTCTCTGACCCTCCTCCCACTCTCTCTCTCTGACCCTCCTCCCACTCTCTCTCTCTCTGACCTTCACCCTCTCTCTCTCCCTGACCCTCTTCCCTCTATCTCTCTCTGACCCTCCTCCCCCTCTCTCTCTCTCTCTGACCCTCCTCCCTCTCTCTCTCTCTCTCTCTCTCTCTCTCTCTCTGACTCTCCTCCCTCTCTCTCTCTCTCTCTCTGACCCTCGTCCCTCTCTCTCTTAGACCCTCCTCCCTCTTTCTCGCTCTCTCGGACCCTCCTCCCCCTCTCTCTCTGTCTGATCCTCCTCCCTCTCTCTCTGACCTTCTCCCTCTCTGACCCTCCTCCGTCTCTCTCTCTCTCTGACCCTCCTCTCTCTCTCTCTCTCTCTCTCTGACCCTCCTCTCTCTCTCTCTCTCTCTCTGATCTCCTTCCTCTCTCTCTCTCTCTCTCTCTCTCTGACTCTCCTCCCTCTCTCTCTTTCTGACCCTCGTCCTTCTCTCTCGGACCATCCTCCCTCTTTCTCGCTCTCTCGGACTCTCCTCCCCTTCTCTCTCTGTCTGACCCTCCTCCCTCTCTCTCTGACCTTCTCCCTCTCTCTGACCCTCCTCCGTCTCTCTCTCTCTCTCACCCTCCTCCCTCTCTCCCTCTCTCTCTATGATCCTCCCTCTCTCTCTCACCCTCCTCCCTCTCTCTCTCTGACCCTTCTCCCTCGCTCTCTCTGACCCTCCTCCCTCTCTCTCTCTCACCCGCCTCTCTTTCTCTGCCTCACCCGCCTCTCTTTCTCTGCCTCACCCTCCCTCTCGCTCGGACCGTCCTCCCTCTATTTCTCTCTCTCTGACCCTCCTCCCTCTCCCTCTCTCTCTCTGACCCTCCTCCCTCTCTCTCTCTCTCTCTCTGACGCTCCTCCCTCTCTCTCTGACCCTCCTCCCTCTTTCTCTGCCTCACCCTCCTCCCTCTCTCTCTCTCTCTCTGACCTTCCTCCCTCTCTCTCACCCTCCTGCCTCTCTCTCTCACCCTCCTCTCTTTCTCTGCCTCACCGTCCCTCTCTCTCTCTCTGACACTCCTCCCTCTCTCTCTATCTCTCTGACCCACATCCCTTTCTCTCTCTCTCTCTGAGCCACATCCCTTTCACTCTCTCTCTCTCTCTGATCCTCCTCACTCTCTCTCTGACCTTCCTCCCTCTCTCTGATCCTCCTCCCTATCTCTCTCTGACCCTCCTCCCTCTCTCTCTCTCTAACCCTCCTCCCTCTCTCTCTCTCTCTGACCCTCCTCCCTATCTGACCCTCCTCCCTCTCTCTCTCTCTCTGACCCTCCTCCCTCTCTCTCTCTCTGACCCTCCTCCCTCTCTCTCTCTCTCTGACCCTCCTCCCACTCTCTCTCTCTGACCCTCCTCCCACTCTCTCTCTCTCTGACCCTCCTCCCACTCTCTCTCTCTGACCCTCCTCCCACTCTCTCTCTCTGACCCTCCTCCCACTCTCTCTCTCTCTGACCTTCACCCTCTCTCTCTCCCTGACCCTCTTCCCTCTATCTCTCTCTGACCCTCCTCCCCCTCTCTCTCTCTCTCTGACCCTCCTCCCCCTCTCTCTCTCTCTCTATCTCTCTCTCTCTGACTCTCCTCCCTCTCTCTCTCTCTCTCTGACCCTCGTCCCTCTCTCTCTTAGACCCTCCTGCCTCTTTCTCGCTCTCTCGGACCCTCCTCCCCCTCTCTCTCTGTCTGATCCTCCTCCCTCTCTCTCTGACCTTCTCCCTCTCTGACCCTCCTCCGTCTCTCTCTCTCTCTGACCCTCCTCTCTCTCTCTCTCTCTGATCTCCTTCCTCTCTCTCTCTCTCTCTCTCTCTCTGACTCTCCTCCCTCTCTCTCTCTCTCTCTCTGACCCTCCTCCCACTCTCTCTCTGACCCTCCTCCCACTCTCTCTCTCTCTGACCTTCACCCTCTCTCTCTCCCTGACCCTCTTCCCTCTATCTCTCTCTGACCCTCCTCTCTCTCTCTCTCTCTGACTCTCCTTCCTCTCTCTCTCTCTCTCTCTGAACCTCCTCCCTCTCTCTCTCTCTCTCTCTCTGAACCTCCTCCCTCTCTCTCTCTCTCTCCCTGAACCTCCTCCCTCTCTCTCTCTCTCTCCCTGAACCTCCTCCCTCTCTCTCTCTCTGACCCACATCCCTTTCTCCCTCTCTCTCTCTGACCCTTCTCCCTCTCTCTGACCCTCCTCCCTCTCTCTCTCTGACCCTCCTCCCTCTCTCTCTCTGACCCTCCTCCCTCTCTCTCTCTGACCCTCCTCCCTCTCTCTGACCCTCCTCCCTCTCTCCCTCTCTCTCTGATCCTCCTCCCTCGCTCTCTCTGATCCTCCTCCCTCGCTCTCTCTGACCCTTCTCCCTCTCTCTCTCTCTCTCTGACCCACATCCCTTTCTCCCTCTCTCTCTCTGACCCTTCTCCCTCTCTCTCTCTGACCCTTCTCCCTCTCTCTCTCTGACCCTCCTCCCTCTCTCTCTCTGACCCTCCTCCCTCTCTCTCTCTGACCCTCCTCCCTCTCTCTCTCTGACCCTCCTCCCTCTCTCTGACCCTCCTCCCTCTCTCCCTCTCTCTCTGATCCTCCTCCCTCGCTCTCTCTGATCCTCCTCCCTCGCTCTCTCTGACCTTCCTCCCTCGCTCTCTCTGACCTTCCTCCCTCGCTCTCTCTGACCTTCCTCCCTCGCTCTCTCTGACCCTCCTCCCTCCCTCTCTCTCTGACCCTCCTCCCTTTCTCTCTCTCTGACCCTCCTCCCTTTCTCTCTCTCTCTGATCCTCCCTCTCACTCTCTCTGACCCTCCTCCCTCTCACTCTCTCGCTCTCTGACCCACCTCCCTCTCTCTCTCTCGCTCTCTGACCCACCTCCCTCTCTCTCTCCCTCTCTCTGACCCACCTCCCTCTCTCTCTCTCTCTCTCTCTGAACCTCCTCCCTCTCTCTCTCTCTCTGAACCTCCTCCCTCTCTCTCTTTCTCTGAACCTCCTCCCTCTCTCTCTCTCTCTGAACCTCCACCCTCTCTCTGACCCTCCTCCCTCTCTCTGACCCTCCTCCCTCTCTCTGACCCTCCTCCCTCTCTCCCTGACCCTCCTCCCTCTCTCCCTGACCCTCCTCCCTCTCTCCCTCTCTCTGATCCTCCTCCCTCGCTCTCTCTGAACTTCCTCCCTCCCTCTCTCTGACCCTCCTCCTTCCCTCTCTCTCTGACCCTCCTCCTTCCCTCTCTCTCTCTGCCCCTCCTCCCTCCCTCTCTCTCTCTGCCCCTCTTCCCTCCCTCTCTCTCTCTGCCCCTCCTCCCTCCCTCTCTCTCTCTGCCCCTCCTCCCTCCCTCTCTCTCTCTGCCCCTCCTCCCTCCCTCTCTCTCTCTCTGCCCCTCCTCCCTCCCTCTCCCTGACCCTCCTCCCTCTCTCCCTCTCTCTGACCCTCCTCCCTCTTCCCTCTCTCTCTTTCTGACCCTCCTCCCTCTCTCTCTATCTGACCCTCCTCCCTCCCTCTCTCTCTATGAAACTCCTCCCTCCCACTCTCTCTCTGACACTCCTCCCTCCCACACTCTCTCTGACACTCCTCCCTCCCACTCTCTCTCTGACCCTCCTCCCTCTCTCTCTCTCTGACCCTCCCTCTCTCTCTCTGACCCTCCCTCTCTCTCTCTGACCCTCCTCCCTCCCTCTCTCTCTCTCTGACCCTCCTCCCTCCCTCTCTCTCTCTGACCCTCCTCCCTCCCTCTCTCTCTCTGACCCTCCTCCCTCCCTCTCTCTCTCTGACCCTCCTCCCTCTCTCTCTCTCTGACCCTCCTCCCTCTCTCTCTCTCTGACCCTCCTCCCTCTCTCTCTCTCTCTGACCCTCCTCCCTCTCTCTCTCTCTCTGACCCTCCTCCCTCTCTCTCTCTCTCTGACCCTCCTCCCTCTCTCTCTCTCTCTGACCCTCCTCCCTCTCTCTCTCTCTCTGACCCTCCTCCCTCTCTCTCTCTCTGACCCTCCTCCCTCTCTCTCTCTCTGACCCTCCTCCCTCTCTCTCTCTCTGACCCTCCTCCCACTCTCTCTCTCTGACCCTCCTCCCACTCTCTCTCTCTCTGACCTTCACCCTCTCTCTCTCCCTGACCCTCTTCCCTCTATCTCTCTCTGACCCTCCTCCCCCTCTCTCTCTCTCTCTGACCCTCCTCCCTCTCTCTCTCTCTCTCTCTCTCTCTCTCTCTCTCTCTGACTCTCCTCCCTCTCTCTCTCTCTCTCTCTGACCCTCGTCCCTCTCTCTCTTAGACCCTCCTCCCTCTTTCTCGCTCTCTCGGACCCTCCTCCCCCTCTCTCTCTGTCTGATCCTCCTCCCTCTCTCTCTGACCTTCTCCCTCTCTGACCCTCCTCCGTCTCTCTCTCTCTCTGACCCTCCTCTCTCTCTCTCTCTCTGATCTCCTTCCTCTCTCTCTCTCTCTCTCTCTCTCTCTCTCTGTCTCTCCTCCCTCTCTCTCTTTCTGACCCTCGTCCCTCTCTCTCGGACCCTCCTCCCTCTTTCTCGCTCTCTCGGACCCTCCTCCCCTTCTCTCTCTGTCTGACCCTCCTCCCTCTCTCTCTGACCTTCTCCCTCTCTCTGACCCTCCTCCGTCTCTCTCTCTCTCTCACCCTCCTCCCTCTCTCCCTCTCTCTCTATGATCCTCCCTCTCTCTCTCACCCTCCTCCCTCTCTCTCTCTGACCCTTCTCCCTCGCTCTCTCTGACCCTCCTCCCTCTCTCTCTCACCCGCCTCTCTTTCTCTGCCTCACCCTCCCTCTCGCTCGGACCGTCCTCCCTCTATTTCTCTCTCTCTGACCCTCCTCCCTCTCCCTCTCTCTCTCTGACCCTCCTCCCTCTCCCTCTCTCTCTCTCTCTGACGCTCCTCCCTCTCTCTGACCCTCCTCCCTCTTTCTCTGCCTCACCCTCCTCCCTCTCTCTCTCTCTCTCTCTCTCTAACCCTCCTCCCTCTCTCTCTCTCTCTGACCCTCCTCCCTATCTGACCCTCCTCCCTCTCTCTCTCTCTCTCTGACCCTCCTCCCTCTCTCTCTCTCTCTCTGACCCTCCTCCGTCTCTCTCTCTCTGACCCTCCACCCTCTCTCTGACCCTCCTCCCTCTCTCTGACCCTCCTCCCTCTCTCTGACCCTCCTCCCTCTCTCTGACCCTCCTCCCTCTCTCCCTCGCTCTCTCTGACCTTCCTCCCTTGCTCTCTCTGACCCTCCTCCCTCGCTCTCTCTGACCCTCCTCCCTCGCTCTCTCTGACCCTCCTCCCTCGCTCTCTCTGACCCTCCTCCCTCCCTCTCTCTGACCCTCCTCCCTCCCTCTCTCTGACCCTCCTCCCTCCCTCTCTCTGACCCTCCTCCCTCCCTCTCTCTCTGACCCTCCCCCCTCCCTCTCTCTCTGACCCTCCCCCCTCCCTCTCTCTCTCTGACCCTCCTCCCTCTCTCTCTCTCGCTCTCTGACCCTCCTCCCTCTCTCTCTCTCGCTCTCTGACCCACCTCCCTCTCTCTCTCCCGCTCTCTGACCACCTCCCTCTCTCTCTCTCTCTCTCTCTGAACCTCCTCCCTCTCTCTCTCTCTCTCTCTGAACCTCCTCCCTCTCTCTCTCTCTCTGAACCTCCTCCCTCTCTCTCTGACCCTCCTCCCTCCCTCTCTCTGACCCTCCTCCCTCCCTCTCTCTGACCCTCCTCCCTCCCTCTCTCTGACCCTCCTCCCTCCCTCTCTCTCTGACCCTCCCCCCTCCCTCTCTCTCTGACCCTCCCCCCTCCCTCTTGTTCTCTGACCCTCCTCCCTCTCTCTCTCTCGCTCTCTGACCCTCCTCCCTCTCTCTCTCTCGCTCTCTGACCACCTCCCTCTCTCTCTCTCTCTCTCTCTGAACCTCCTCCCTCTCTCTCTCTGAACCTCCTCCCTCTCTCTCTCTCTCTGAACCTCCTCCCTCTCTCTCTCTCTCTCTGACCGACATCCCTTTCTCTCTCTCTCTCTCTGATCCTCCTCCCTCTCTCTGTCTGACCCTCCTCCCTCTCTCTCTGACCCTCCTCCCTCTCTCTCTGACCCTCCTCCCTCTCTCTCTGACCTTCCTCCCTCTCTCTCTGACCTTCCTCCCTCTCTCTCTCTCTCTCTGACCCTTCTCCCTCCCTCTCTCTGACCCTTCTCCCTCCCGCTCTCTGACCCTTCTCCCTCCCTCTCTCTGACCCTTCTCCCTCCCTCTCTCTGACCCTCCTGCCTCTCTCTGACCCTCCTCCCTCTCTCCCTCTCTCTCTGATCCTCCTCCCTCTCTCTCTCTGACCCTCCTCCCTCCCTCTCTCTGACCCTCCTCCCTCTCTCCCTCTCTCTCTGATCCTCCTCCCTCGCTCTCTCTGATCCTCCTCCCTCGCTCTCTCTGACCCTTCTCCCTCTCTCTCTCTCTCTCTGACCCACATTCCTTTCTCCCTCTCTCTCTCTGACCCTTCTCCCTCTCTCTCTCTGACCCTTCTCCCTCTCTCTCTCTGACCCTCCTCCCTCTCTCTCTCTGACCCTCCTCCCTCTCTCTCTCTGACCCTCCTCCCTCTCTCTCTCTGACCCTCCTCCCTCTCTCCCTCTCTCTCTGATCCTCCTCCCTCGCTCTCTCTGATCCTCCTCCCTCGCTCTCTCTGACCTTCCTCCCTCGCTCTCTCTGACCTTCCTCCCTCGCTCTCTCTGACCTTCCTCCCTCGCTCTCTCTGACCCTCCTCCCTCCCTCTCTCTCTGACCCTCCTCCCTTTCTCTCTCTCTGACCCTCCTCCCTTTCTCTCTCTCTCTGATCCTCCCTCTCACTCTCTCTGACCCTCCTCCCTCTCACTCTCTCGCTCTCTGACCCACCTCCCTCTCTCTCTCTCGCTCTCTGACCCACCTCCCTCTCTCTCTCCCTCTCTCTGACCCACCTCCCTCTCTCTCTCTCTCTCTCTCTGAACCTCCTCCCTCTCTCTCTCTCTCTGAACCTCCTCCCTCTCTCTCTTTCTCTGAACCTCCTCCCTCTCTCTCTCTCTCTGAACCTCCACCCTCTCTCTGACCCTCCTCCCTCTCTCTGACCCTCCTCCCTCTCTCTGACCCTCCTCCCTCTCTCTGACCCTCCTCCCTCTCTCCCTGACCCTCCTCCCTCTCTCCCTGACCCTCCTCCCTCTCTCCCTGACCCTCCTCCCTCTCTCCCTCTCTCTGATCCTCCTCCCTCGCTCTCTCTGAACTTCCTCCCTCCCTCTCTCTGACCCTCCTCCTTCCCTCTCTCTCTGACCCTCCTCCTTCCCTCTCTCTCTCTGCCCCTCCTCCCTCCCTCTCTCTCTCTGCCCCTCTTCCCTCCCTCTCTCTCTCTGCCCCTCCTCCCTCCCTCTCTCTCTCTGCCCCTCCTCCCTCCCTCTCTCTCTCTGCCCCTCCTCCCTCCCTCTCTCTCTCTGCCCCTCCTCCCTCCCTCTCTCTCTCTCTGCCCCTCCTCCCTCCCTCTCCCTGACCCTCCTCCCTCTCTCCCTCTCTCTGACCCTCCTCCCTCTTCCCTCTCTCTCTTTCTGACCCTCCTCCCTCTCTCTCTATCTGACCCTCCTCCCTCCCTCTCTCTCTCTGAAACTCCTCCCTCCCACTCTCTCTCTGACACTCCTCCCTCCCACACTCTCTCTGACACTCCTCCCTCCCACTCTCTCTCTGACCCTCCTCCCTCTCTCTCTCTCTGACCCTCCCTCTCTCTCTCTGACCCTCCCTCTCTCTCTCTGACCCTCCTCCCTCCCTCTCTCTCTCTCTGACCCTCCTCCCTCCCTCTCTCTCTCTGACCCTCCTCCCTCCCTCTCTCTCTCTGACCCTCCTCCCTCCCTCTCTCTCTCTGACCCTCCTCCCTCTCTCTCTCTCTGACCCTCCTCCCTCTCTCTCTCTCTCTGACCCTCCTCCCTCTCTCTCTCTCTCTGACCCTCCTCCCTCTCTCTCTCTCTCTGACCCTCCTCCCTCTCTCTCTCTCTGACCCTCCTCCCTCTCTCTCTCTCTGACCCTCCTCCCTCTCTCTCTCTCTGACCCTCCTCCCAATCTCTCTCTCTGACCCTCCTCCCACTCTCTCTCTCTCTGACCTTCACCCTCTCTCTCTCCCTGACCCTCTTCCCTCTATCTCTCTCTGACCCTCCTCCCCCTCTCTCTCTCTCTCTGACCCTCCTCCCTCTCTCTCTCTCTCTCTCTCTCTCTCTCTCTCTCTCTGACTCTCCTCCCTCTCTCTCTCTCTCTCTCTGACCCTCGTCCCTCTCTCTCTTAGACCCTCCTCCCTCTTTCTCGCTCTCTCGGACCCTCCTCCCCCTCTCTCTCTGTCTGATCCTCCTCCCTCTCTCTCTGACCTTCTCCCTCTCTGACCCTCCTCCGTCTCTCTCTCTCTCTGACCCTCCTCTCTCTCTCTCTCTCTCTCTCTGACCCTCCTCTCTCTCTCTCTCTCTCTCTGATCTCCTTCCTCTCTCTCTCTCTCTCTCTCTCTCTGACTCTCCTCCCTCTCTCTCTTTCTGACCCTCGTCCTTCTCTCTCGGACCATCCTCCCTCTTTCTCGCTCTCTCGGACTCTCCTCCCCTTCTCTCTCTGTCTGACCCTCCTCCCTCTCTCTCTGACCTTCTCCCTCTCTCTGACCCTCCTCCGTCTCTCTCTCTCTCTCACCCTCCTCCCTCTCTCCCTCTCTCTCTATGATCCTCCCTCTCTCTCTCACCCTCCTCCCTCTCTCTCTCTGACCCTTCTCCCTCGCTCTCTCTGACCCTCCTCCCTCTCTCTCTCTCACCCGCCTCTCTTTCTCTGCCTCACCCGCCTCTCTTTCTCTGCCTCACCCTCCCTCTCGCTCGGACCGTCCTCCCTCTATTTCTCTCTCTCTGACCCTCCTCCCTCTCCCTCTCTCTCTCTGACCCTCCTCCCTCTCTCTCTCTCTCTCTCTGACGCTCCTCCCTCTCTCTCTGACCCTCCTCCCTCTTTCTCTGCCTCACCCTCCTCCCTCTCTCTCTCTCTCTCTGACCTTCCTCCCTCTCTCTCACCCTCCTGCCTCTCTCTCTCACCCTCCTCTCTTTCTCTGCCTCACCGTCCCTCTCTCTCTCTCTGACACTCCTCCCTCTCTCTCTATCTCTCTGACCCACATCCCTTTCTCTCTCTCTCTCTCTCTCTGAGCCACATCCCTTTCACTCTCTCTCTCTCTCTGATCCTCCTCACTCTCTCTCTGACCTTCCTCCCTCTCTCTGATCCTCCTCCCTATCTCTCTCTGACCCTCCTCCCTCTCTCTCTCTCTAACCCTCCTCCCTCTCTCTCTCTCTCTGACCCTCCTCCCTATCTGACCCTCCTCCCTCTCTCTCTCTCTCTGACCCTCCTCCCTCTCTCTCTCTCTGACCCTCCTCCCTCTCTCTCTCTCTCTGACCCTCCTCCCACTCTCTCTCTCTGACCCTCCTCCCACTCTCTCTCTCTCTGACCCTCCTCCCACTCTCTCTCTCTCTGACCCTCCTCCCACTCTCTCTCTCTGACCCTCCTCCCACTCTCTCTCTCTCTGACCTTCACCCTCTCTCTCTCCCTGACCCTCTTCCCTCTATCTCTCTCTGACCCTCCTCCCCCTCTCTCTCTCTCTCTGACCCTCCTCCCCCTCTCTCTCTCTCTGACCTTCACCCTCTCTCTCTCCCTGACCCTCTTCCCTCTATCTCTCTCTGACCCTCCTCCCCCTCTCTCTCTCTCTGTCTGATCCTCCTCCCTCTCTCTCTGACCTTCTCCCTCTCCGACCCTCCTCCGTCTCTCTCTCTCTCTGACCCTCCTCTCTCTCTCTCTCTCTGATCTCCTTCCTCTCTCTCTCTCTCTCTCTCTCTCTCTGACTCTCCTCCCTCTCTCTCTTTCTGACCCTCGTCCCTCTCTCTCGGACCCTCCTCCCTCTTTCTCGCTCTCTCGGACCCTCCTCCCCTTCTCTCTCTGTCTGACCCTCCTCCCTCTCTCTCTGACCTTCTCCCTCTCTCTGACCCTCCTCCGTCTCTCTCTCTCTCTCACCCTCCTCCCTCTCTCCCTCTCTCTCTATGATCCTCCCTCTCTCTCTCACCCTCCTCCCTCTCTCTCTCTGACCCTTCTCCCTCGCTCTCTCTGACCCTCCTCCCTCTCTCTCTCACCCGCCTCTCTTTCTCTGCCTCACCCTCCCTCTCGCTCGGACCGTCCTCCCTCTATTTCTCTCTCTCTGACCCTCCTCCCTCTCCCTCTCTCTCTCTGACCCTCCTCCCTCTCCCTCTCTCTCTCTCTCTGACGCTCCTCCCTCTCTCTGACCCTCCTCCCTCTTTCTCTGCCTCACCCTCCTCCCTCTCTCTCTCTCTCTCTCTCTCTGACACTCCTCCCTCTCTCTCTATCTCTCTGACCCACATCCCTTTCTCTCTCTCTCTCTCTCTCTGACCCACATCCCTTTCACTCTCTCTCTCTCTCTGATCCTCCTCACTCTCTCTCTGACCTTCCTCCCTCTCTCTGATCCTCCTCCCTATCTCTCTCTCTGACCCTCCTCCCTCTCTCTCTCTCTAACCCTCCTCCCTCTCTCTCTCTCTCTGACCGTCCTCCCTATCTGACCCTCCTCCCTCTCTCTCTCTCTCTCTCTGACCCTCCTCCCTCTCTCTCTCTCTCTCTGACCCTCCTCCCTCTCTCTCTCTCTCTCGGACCCTCCACCCTCTTTCTCTCTCGGACCGTCCTCCCCCTCTCTCTTTGTCTGACCTTCCTCCCTCTCTCTCTGACCCTCCTCCCTCTCTCCCTCTCTCTGACCCTCCACCCTCTCTCTGACCCTCCACCCTCTGATCCTCCTCCCTCCCTCTGACCCTCCTCCCTCCCTCTCTCTGACCCCCCTCCCTCCCTCTCTCTGACCCCCCTCCCTCCCTCTCTCTGACCCCCCTCCCTCCCTTTCTCTGACCCTCCTCCCTCCCTTTCTCTGACCCTCCTCCCTCTCTCTCTCTCTGGCGCTCCTCCGTCTCTCTCTGACCCTCCTCCCTCTCTCTCTGCCTCACCCTCCTCCCTCTCTCTCTCACCCTCCTGCCTCTCTCTCACCCTCCTCTCTTTCTCTGCCTCCGTCCCTCTCTCTCTCTCTGACCCTCCTCCCTCTCTCTCTCTCTCTCTGACCCTCCTCCCTCGCGCTCTCTGACCCTCCCTCTCTCTGACCCTCCTCCCTCCCTCTCTCTGACCCCCCTCCCTCCCTCTCTCTGACCCTCCTCCCTCCCTCTCTCTCTCTGACCCTCCTCCCTCGCTCTGACCCTCCTCCCTCTCTCTCTCCCTCCCCTCTTTCTCTGCCTCACACTCCCTCTCTCTCTGACCCTCCTCCCTCTCTCTCTCTCTGGCGCTCCTCCCTCTCTCTCTGACCCTCCTCCCTCTCTCTCTGCCTCACCCTCCTGCCTCTCTCTCTCACACTCCTCTCTTTCTCTGGCTCACCGTCCCTCTCTCTCTCTCTGACCTTCCTCCCTCTCTCTCTGACCTTCCTCCCTCTCCCTCTCTGACCTTCCTCCCTCTCTCTCTCTCTGACCCTCCTCCCTCTCTCTCTCTCTGACCCTCCTCCCACTCTCTCTCTCTGACCCTCCTCCCACTCTCTCTCTCTGACCCTCCTCCCACTCTCTCTCTCTCTGACCTTCACCCTCTCTCTCTCCCTGACCCTCTTCCCTCTATCTCTCTCTGACCCTCCTCCCCCTCTCTCTCTCTCTCTGACCCTCCTCCCTCTCTCTCTCTCTCTCTCTCTCTCTCTGACTCTCCTCCCTCTCTCTCTCTCTCTCTCTGACCCTCGTCCCTCTCTCTCTTAGACCCTCCTCCCTCTTTCTCGCTCTCTCGGACCCTCCTCCCCCTCTCTCTCTGTCTGATCCTCCTCCCTCTCTCTCTGACCTTCTCCCTCTCTGACCCTCCTCCGTCTCTCTCTCTCTCTGACCCTCCTCTCTCTCTCTCTCTCTCTCTCACCCTCCTCCCTCTCTCCCTCTCTCTCTATGATCCTCCCTCTCTCTCTCACCCTCCTCCCTCTCTCTCTCTGACCCTTCTCCCTCGCTCTCTCTGACCCTCCTCCCTCTCTCTCTCTCACCCGCCTCTCTTTCTCTGCCTCACCCTCCCTCTCGCTCGGACCGTCCTCCCTCTATTTCTCTCTCTCTGACCCTCCTCCCTCTCCCTCTCTCTCTCTGACCCTCCTCCCTCTCTCTCTCTCTCTCTTTGACGCTCCTCCCTCTCTCTCTGACCCTCCTCCCTCTTTCTCTGCCTCACCCTCCTCCCTCTCTCTCTCTCTCTCTGACCCTCCTCCCTCTCTCTCACCCTCCTGCCTCTCTCTCTCACCCTCCTCTCTTTCTCTGCCTCACCGTCCCTCTCTCTCTCTCTGACACTCCTCCCTCTCTCTCTATCTCTCTGACCCACATCCCTTTCTCTCTCTCTCTCTCTCTCTGACCCACATCCCTTTCACTCTCTCTCTCTCTCTGATCCTCCTCACTCTCTCTCTGACCTTCCTCCCTCTCTCTGATCCTCCTCCCTATCTCTCTCTGACCCTCCTCCCTCTCTCTCTCTCTAACCCTCCTCCCTCTCTCTCTCTCTCTGACCCTCCTCCCTATCTGACCCTCCTCCCTCTCTCTCTCTCTCTGACCCTCCTCCCTCTCTCTCTCTCTGACCCTCCTCCCTCTCTCTCTCTCTCTGACCCTCCTCCCACTCTCTCTCTCTCTGTCCCTCCTCCCACTCTCTCTCTCTGACCCTCCTCCCACTCTCTCTCTCTGACCCTCCTCCCACTCTCTCTCTCTCTGACCTTCACCCTCTCTCTCTCCCTGACCCTCTTCCCTCTATCTCTCTCTGACCCTCCTCCCCCTCTCTCTCTCTCTCTGACCCTCCTCCCCCTCTCTCTCTCTCTCTATCTCTCTCTCTCTGACTCTCCTCCCTCTCTCTCTCTCTCTCTGACCCTCGTCCCTCTCTCTCTTAGACCCTCCTGCCTCTTTCTCGCTCTCTCGGACCCTCCTCCCCCTCTCTCTCTGTCTGATCCTCCTCCCTCTCTCTCTGACCTTCTCCCTCTCTGACCCTCCTCCGTCTCTCTCTCTCTCTGACCCTCCTCTCTCTCTCTCTCTCTGATCTCCTTCCTCTCTCTCTCTCTCTCTCTCTCCCTCTCTCTCTGACTCTCCTCCCTCTCTCTCTTTCTGACCCTCGTCCCACTCTCTCGGACCCTCCTCCCTCTTTCTCGCTCTCTCGGACCCTCCTCCCCTTCTCTCTCTGTCTGACCCTCCTCCCTCTCTCTCTGACCTTCTCCCTCTCTCTGACCCTCCTCCGTCTCTCTCTCTCTCTCACCCTCCTCCCTCTCTCCCTCTCTCTCTATGATCCTCCCTCTCTCTCTCACCGCCCTCTCTCTCTCTGACCCTTCTCCCTCGCTCTCTCTGACCCTCCTCCCTCTCTCTCTCACCCGCCTCTCTTTCTCTGCCTCACCCTCCCTCTCGCTCGGACCGTCCTCCCTCTATTTCTCTCTCTCTGACCCTCCTCCCTCTCCCTCTCTCTCTCTGACCCTCCTCCCTCTCTCTCTCTCTCCCTCTCTGACGCTCCTCCCTCGCTCTGACCCTCCTCCCTCTTTCTCTGCCTCACCCTCCTCCCTCTCTCTCTCTCTCTCTCTGACACTCCTCCCTCTCTCTCTATCTCTCTGACCCACATCCCTTTCTCTCTCTCTCTCTCTCTCTCTGACCCACATCCCTTTCACTCTCTCTCTCTCTCTGATCCTCCTCACTCTCTCTCTGACCTTCCTCCCTCTCTCTGATCCTCCTCCCTATCTCTCTCTCTGACCCTCCTCCCTCTCTCTCTCTCTAACCCTCCTCCCTCTCTCTCTCTCTCTGACCCTCCTCCCTATCTGACCCTCCTCCCTCTCTCTCTCTCTCTCTGACCCTCCTCCCTCTCTCTCTCTCTCTCTGACCCTCCTCCCTCTCTCTCTCTCTCTCGGACCCTCCACCCTCTTTCTCTCTCGGACCGTCCTCCCCCTCTCTCTTCGTCTGACCTTCCTCCCTCTCTCTCTGACCTTCCTCCCTCTCTCTCTGACCTTCCTCCCTCTCTCCCTCTCTCTGACCCTCCACCCTCTCTCTGACCCTCCACCCTCTGATCCTCCTCCCTCCCTCTGACCCTCCTCCCTCCCTCTCTCTGACCCCCCTCCCTCCCTCTCTCTGACCCCCCTCCCTCCCTCTCTCTGACCCCCTTCCCTCCCTTTCTCTGACCCTCCTCCCTCCCTTTCTCTGACCCTCCTCCCTCTCTCTCTCTCTGGCGCTCCTCTGTCTCTCTCTGACCCTCCTCCCTCTCTCTCTGCCTCACCCTCCTCCCTCTCTCTCTCACCCTCCTGCCTCTCTCTCACCCTCCTCTCTTTCTCTGCCTCCGTCCCTCTCTCTCTCTCTGACCCTCCTCCCTCTCTCTCTCTCTCTCTCTGACCCTCCTCCCTCGCTCTCTCTGACCCTCCCTCTCTCTGACCCTCCTCCCTCCCTCTCTCTGATCCCCCTCCCTCCCTCTCTCTGACCCTCCTCCCTCCCTCTCTCTGACCCTCCTCCCTCCCTCTCTCTGACCCTCCTCCCTCGCTCTGACCCTCCTCCCTCTCTCTCTCCCTCCCCTCTTTCTCTGCCTCACACTCCCTCTCTCTCTGACCCTCCTCCCTCTCTCTCTCTCTGGCGCTCCTCCCTCTCTCTCTGACCCTCCTCCCTCTCTCTCTGCCTCACCCTCCTGCCTCTCTCTCTCACCCTCCTCTCTTTCTCTGGCTCACCGTCCCTCTCTCTCTCTCTGACCTTCCTCCCTCTCTCTCTGACCTTCCTCCTTCTCCCTCTCTGACCTTCCTCCCTCTCTCTCTCTCTCTGACCCTCCTCCCTCTCTCTGACCCTCCTCCCTCTCTCTGACCCTCCTCCCTCTCTCTGACCCGCCTCCCTCTGATCCTCCTCCCTCGCTCTCTCTGACCTTCCTCCCTCCCTCTCTGACCCTCCTCCCTCCCTCTCTGACCCTCCTCCCTCCCTCCCTCTCTCGAACTCTCCTCCCTCCCTCTCTCACCCTCCCCTCTTTCTCTGCCTCACACTCCCTCTCTCTCTGACCCTCCTCCCTCTCTCTCTCTCTGGCACTCCTCCGTCTCTCTCTGACCCTCCTCCCTCTCTCTCTGCCTCACCCTCCTCCCTCTCTCTCTCACCCTCCTGCCTCTCTCTCACTCTCCTCTCTTTCTCTGCCTCCGTCCCTCTCTCTCTCTCTGACCCTCCTCCCTCTCTCTCTCTCTCACCCTCCTCCCTCGCTCTCTCTGACCCTCCCTCTCTCTGACCCTCCTCCCTCCCTCTCTCTGACCCCCCTCCCTCTCTCTCTCTGACCCCCCTCCCTCTCTCTCTCTGACCCCCCTCCCTCTCTCTCTCTGACCCCCCTCCCTCGCTCTCTCTGACCCTCCTCCCTCGCTCTCTCTGACCCTCCTCCCTCGCTCTGACCCTCCTCCCTCTCTCTCTCCCTCCCCTCTTTCTCTGCCTCACACTCCCTCTCTCTCTGACCCTCCTCCCTCTCTCTCTCGCTGGCGCTCCACCCTCTCTCTCTGACCCTCCTCCCTCTCTCTCTGCCTCACCCTCCTGCCTCTCTCTCTCTCTGACCCTCCTCCCTTTCTCTCTCTCTCTGATCCTCCCTCTCACTCTCTCTGACCCTCCTCCCTCTCTCTCTCTCTCTGAACCTCCTCCCTCTCTCCCTCTCTCTCTGAACCTCCTCCCTCTCTCTGACCCTCCTCCCTCTCTCTGACCCTCCTCCCTCTCTCCCTCTCTCTGATCCTCCTCCCTCGCTCTCTCTGACCTTCCTCCCTCGCTCTCTCTGACCCTCCTCCTTCCCTCTCTCTCTGACCCTCCTCCTTCCCTCTCTCTCTGCCCCTCCTCCTTCCCTCTCTCTCTCTGCCCCTCCTCCCTCCCTCTCTCTCTCTGCCCCTCCTCCCTCCCTCTCTCTCTCTGCCCCTCCTCCCTCCCTCTCTCTCTCTGACCCTCCTCTCTCCTTCTCTCCCTGACCCTCCTCCCTCTCTCCCTCTCTCTGACCCTCCCTGCTCTGTCTCTCTCTCTGACCCTCCTCCCTCTTCCCTCTCTCTCTTTCTGACCCTCCTCCCTCTCTCTCTATCTGACCCTCCTCCCTCCCTCTCTCTCTCTGAAACTCCTCCCTCCCACTCTCTCTCTGACACTCCTCTCTCCCACTCTCTCTGACCCTCCTCTCTCCCACTCTCTCTGACCCTCCTCCCTCTCTCTCTCTCTGACCCTCCTCCCTCTCTCTCTCTCTGACCCTCCTCCCTCCCTATCTCTCTGACCCTCCTCCCTCCCTATCTCTCTCCGACCCTCCTCCCTCCCTCTCTCTCTCTGACCCTCCTCCCTCCCTCTCTCTCTCTGACCCTCCTCCCTCCCTCTCTCTCTCTGACCCTCCTCCCTCCCTCTCTCTCTGACCCTCCTCCCTCCCTCTCTCTCTCTCTCTGACCCTCCTCCCTCTCTCTCTCTCTGACCCTCCTCCCACTCTCTCTCTCTGACCCTCCTCCCACTCTCTCTCTCTCTGACCCTCCTCCCACTCTCTCTCTCTGACCCTCCTCCCACTCTCTCTCTCTGACCCTCCTCCCACTCTCTCTCTCTGACCCTCCTCCCACTCTCTCTCTCTGACCCTCCTCCCACTCTCTCTCTCTCTGACCTTCACCCTCTCTCTCTCCCTGACCCTCTTCCCTCTATCTCTCTCTGACCCTCCTCCCCCTCTCTCTCTCTCTGAGCCTCCTCCCTCTCTCTCTCTCTCTCTCTCTCTCTCTCTCTCTCTGACTCTCCTCCCTCTCTCTCTTAGACCCTCCTCCCTCTTTCTCGCTCTCTCGGACCCTCCTCCCCCTCTCTCTCTGTCTGACCCTCCTCCCTCTCTCTCTGACCTTCTCCCTCTCTGACCCTCCTCCGTCTCTCTCTCTCTCTGACCCTCCTCTCTCTCTCTCTCTCTGACTCTCCTTCCTCTCTCTCTCTCTCTCTCTCCCTCTCTCTCTGACCTTCCTCCCTCTCCCTCTCTCTGACCTTCCTCCCTCTCTCTGACCCTCCTCCCTCTCTCTGACCCTCCTCCCTCTCTCTGACCCTTCTCCCTCTGATCCTCCTCCCTCCCTCTCTCTGACCCCCCTCCCTCCCTCTCTCTGACCCCCCTCCCTCCCTCTCTCTGACCCCCCTCCCTCCCTCTCTCTGACCCTCCTCCCTCGCTCTCTCACCCTCCCCTCTTTCTCTGCCTCACACTCCCTCTCTCTCTGACCCTCCTCCCTCTCTCTCTCTCTGGCACTCCTCCGTCTCTCTCTGCCTCACCCTCCTCCCTTTCTCTCTCACCCTCCTGCCTCTCTCTCACCCTCCTCTTTCTCTGCCTCCGTCCCTCTCTCTCTCTCTGACCCTCCTCCCTCTCTCTCTCTCTCTCTCACCCTCCTCCCTCGCTCTCTCTGACCCTCCCTCTCTCTGACCCTCCTCCCTCCCTCTCTCTGACCCCCCTCCCTCTCTCTGACCCTCCTCCCTCGCTCTCTCTGACCCTCCTCCCTCTCTCTCAGCCTCACCCTCCTGCCTCTCTCTCTCACCCTCCTCTCTTTCTCTGGCTCACCGTCCCTCTCTCTCTCTCTGACCCTCCTGCCTCTCTCCCTCTCTCTCTCTCTGATCCTCCTCCCTCCCTCTCTCTGACCCTCCTCCCTCTCTCCCTCTCTCTCTCTGACCCTCCTCCCTCTCTCCCTCTCTCTCTTTCTGACCCTCCTCCCTCTCTCTCTATCTGACCCTCCTCCCTCTCTCTCTCTCTCTGAAACTCCTCCCTCTCTCTCTCTGACACTCCTCCCTCACTCTCTCTCTGACCCTCCTCCCTCACTCTCTCTCTGACCCTCCTCACCCTCTCTCTCTCTCTGACCCTCCTCCCTCCCTCTCTCTCTCTCTGACCCTCCTCCCTCCCTCTCTCTCTCTGACCCTCCTGCCTCCCTCTCTCTCTCTGACCCTCCTCCCTCCCTCTCTCTCTCTCTGACCCTCCTCCCTCTCTCTCTCTCTCTCTGACCCTCCTCCCTCTCTCTCTCTCTCTGACCCTCCTCCCTCTCTCTCTCTGACCCTCCTCCCTCTCTCTCTCTCTCTCTCTGACCCTCCTCCCTCTCTATCTCTCTCTGACCCTCCTCCCTCCCTCTCTCTCTCTGACCCTCCTCCCCCTCTCTCTCTCTCTCTGACCCTCCTCCCCCTCTCTCTATCTCTGACCCTCCTCCCTCCCTCTCTATCTCTGACCCTCCTCCCTCTCTCTCTGACCCTCCTCCCTCTCTCTCTCTCTGACCCTCCTCCCTCTCTCTCTGACCCTCCTCCCTCTCTCTCTCTCTGACCCTCCTCCCACTCTCTCTCTGACCCTCCTCCCACTCTCTCTCTGACCCTCCTCCCACTCTCTCTCTGACCCTCCTCCCACTCTCTCTCTCTGACCCTCCTCCCTCTCTCTCTCTCTCTCTGACCTTCACCCTCTCTCTCTCCCTCTGACTCTCTTCCCTCTATCTCTCTCTGACCCTCCTCCCCCTCTCTCTCTCTCTCTGACCCTCCTCCCTCTCTCTCTCTCTGACCCTCATCCCTCTCTCTCGGACCCTCCTCCCTCTTTCTCGCTCTCTCGGACCCTCCTCCCCCTCTCTCTCTGTCTGACCCTCCTCCCTCTCTCTCTGACCTTCTCCCTCTCTGACCCTCCTCCGTCTCTCTCTCTCTGACTCTCCTTCCTCTCTCTCTCTCTGACCCTCGTCCCTCTCTCTCTCTCTGACCCTCGTCCCTCTCTCTCTATCTCTGACCCTCCTCTCTCTCTCTCTCCCTCTGACTCTCTTCCCTCTATCTCTCTCTGACCCTCCTCCCCCTCTCTCTCTCTCTCTGACCCTCCTCCCTCTCTCTCTCTCTCTCTCTCTCTGACTCTCCTCTCCCTCTCTCTCTCTGACCCTCCTCCCTCTCTCTCTCTCTGACGCTCCTCCCTCTTTCTCTGCCTCACCCTCCTCCCTCTCTCTCTCTCTCTCTGACCCTCCTCCCTCTCTCTCACCCTCCTGCCTCTCTCTCTCACCCTACTCTCTTTCTCTGCCTCACCGTCCCTCTCTCTCTCTCTGACGCTCCTCCCTCTCTCTCTCTCTCTCGGACCCTCCACCCTCTTTCTCTCTCGGACCGTCCTCCCCCTCTCTCTTTGTCTGACCTTCCTCCCTCTCTCTCTGACCTTCCTCCCTCTCTCCCTCTCTCTGACCCTCCACCCTCTCTCTGACCCTCCACCCTCTGATCCTCCTCCCTCCCTCTGACCCTCCTCCCTCCCTCTCTCTGACCCCCCTCCCTCCCTCTCTCTGACCCCCCTCCCTCCCTCTGACCCCCCTCCCTCCCTTTCTCTGACCCTCCTCCCTCCCTTTCTCTGACCCTCCTCCCTCTCTCTCTCTCTGGCGCTCCTCCGTCTCTCTCTGACCCTCCTCCCTCTCTCTCTGCCTCACCCTCCTCCCTCTCTCTCTCACCCTCCTGCCTCTCTCTCACCCTCCTCTCTTTCTCTGCCTCCGTCCCTCTCTCTCTCTCTGACCCTCCTCCCTCTCTCTCTCTCTCTCTGACCCTCCTCCCTCGCTCTCTCTGACCCTCCCTCTCTCTGACCCTCCTCCCTCTCTCTCTCTGACCCTCCTCCCTCGCTCTGACCCTCCTCCCTCTCTCTCTCCCTCCCCTCTTTCTCTGCCTCACACTCCCTCTCTCTCTGACCCTCCTCCCTCTCTCTCTCTCTGGCGCTCCTCCCTCTCTCTCTGACCCTCCTGCCTCTCTCTCTCACCCTCCTCTCTTTCTCTGGCTCACCGTCCCTCTCTCTCTCTCTGACCTTCCTCCCTCTCTCTCTGACCTTCCTCCCTCTCCCTCTCTGACCTTCCTCCCTCTCCCTCTCTCTCTGACCCTCCTCCCTCTCTCTGACCCTCCTCCCTCTCTCTGACCGTCCTCCCTCTGATCCTCCTCCCTCGCTCTCTCTGACCTTCCTCCCTCCCTCTCTGACCCTCCTCCCTCCCTCTCTGACCCTCCTCCCTCCCTCTCTGACCCTCCTCCCTCCCTCTCTCGAACCCTCCTCCCTCCCTCTCTCGAACCCTCCTCCCTCCCTCTCTCACCCTCCCCTCTTTCTCTGCCTCACACTCCCTCTCTCTCTGACCCTCCTCCCTCTCTCTCTCTCTGGCACTCCTCCGTCTCTCTCTGACCCTCCTCCCTCTCTCTCTGCCTCACCCTCCTCCCTCTCTCTCTCACCCTCCTGCCTCTCTCTCACCCTCCTCTCTTTCTCTGCCTCCGTCCCTCTCTCTCTCTCTGACCCTCCTCCCTCTCTCTCTCTCTCACCCTCCTCCCTCGCTCTCTCTGACCCTCCCTCTCTCTGACCCTCCTCCCTCCCTCTCTCTGACCCCCCTCCTCACTCTCTCTGACCCCCTCCCTCACTCTCTCTGACCCCCCTCCCTCGCTCTCTCTGACCCTCCTCCCTCGCTCTCTCTGACCCTCCTCCCTCGCTCTGACCCTCCTCCCTCTCTCTCTCCCTCCCCTCTTTCTCTGCCTCACACTCCCTCTCTCTCTGACCCTCCTCCCTCTCTCTCTCTCTGGCGCTCCACCCTCTCTCTCTGACCCTCCTCCCTCTCTCTCTGCCTCACCCTCCTGCCTCTCTCTCTCTCTGACCCTCCTCCCTTTCTCTCTCTCTCTGATCCTCCCTCTCACTCTCTCTGACCCTCCTCCCTCTCTCTCTCTCTCTGAACCTCCTCCCTCTCTCCCTCTCTCTCTGAACCTCCTCCCTCTCTCTGACCCTCCTCCCTCTCTCTGACCCTCCTCCCTCTCTCGCTCTCTCTGACCTTCCTCCCTCGCTCTCTCTGACCCTCCTCCTTCCCTCTCTCTCTGACCCTCCTCCTTCCTTCTCTCTCTGACCCTCCTCCTTCCCTCTCTCTCTGACCCTCCTCCTTCCCTCTCTCTCTCTGCCCCTCCTCCCTCCCTCTCTCCCTCTGCCCCTCCTCCCTCCCTCTCTCTCTCTGCCCCTCCTCCCTCCCTCTCTCTCTCTGCCCCTCCTCCCTCCCTCTCTCTCTCTGCACCTCCTCCCTCCCTCTCTCTCTCTGCCCCTCCTCCCTCCCTCTCTCTCTCTGACCCTCCTCCCTCCCTCTCTCTCTCTGACCCTCCTCCCTCCCTCTCTCTCTCTGACCCTCCTCCCTCTCTCCCTCTCTCTGACCCTCCCTGCTCTGTCTCTCTCTCTGACCCTCCTCCCTCTTCCCTCTCTCTCTTTCTGACCCTCCTCCCTCTCTCTCTATCTGACCCTCCTCCCTCCCTCTCTCTCTCTGAAACTCCTCCCTCCCACTCTCTCTCTGACCCTCCTCTCTCCCACTCTCTCTGACCCTCCTCTCTCCCACTCTCTCTGACCCTCCTCTCTCCCACTCTCTCTGACCCTCCTCCCTCTCTCTCTCTCTGACCCTCCTCCCTCTCTCTCTCTCTGACCCTCCTCCCTCCCTATCTCTCTCCGACCCTCCTCCCTCCCTCTCTCTCTCTGACCCTCCTCCCTCCCTCTCTCTCTCTGACCCTCCTCCCTCCCTCTCTCTCTGACCCTCCTCCCTCTCTCTCTCTCTCTGACCCTCCTCCCACTCTCTCTCTCTGACCCTCCTCTCACTCTCTCTCTCTGACCCTCCTCCCACTCTCTCTCTCTCTGACCCTCCTCCCACTCTCTCTCTCTCTGACCCTCCTCCCACTCTCTCTCTCTGACCCTCCTCCCACTCTCTCTCTCTCTGACCCTCCTCCTTCCCTCTCTCTCTGCCCCTCCTCCTTCCCTCTCTCTCTCTGCCCCGCCTCCCTCCCTCTCTCTCTCTGCCCCTCCTCCCTCCCTCTCTCTCTCTGCCCCTCCTCCCTCCCTCTCTCTCTCTGCCCCTCCTCCCTCCCTCTCTCTCTCTGACCCTCCTCCCTCCCTCTCTCTCTCTGACCCTCCTCTCTCCCTCTCTCTCTCTGACCCTCCTCTCTCCTTCTCTCCCTGACCCTCCTCCCTCCCTCTCTCTCTCTGACCCTCCTCTCTCCTTCTCTCTCTGACCCTCCTCCCTCTTCCCTCTCTCTCTTTCTGACCCTCCTCCCTCTCTCTCTATCTGACCCTCCTCCCTCCCTCTCTCTCTCTGGAACTCCTCCCTCCCACTCTCTCTCTGACACTCCTCTCTCCCACTCTCTCTGACCCTCCTCTCTCCCACTCTCTCTGACCCTCCTCCCTCTCTCTCTCTCTGACCCTCCTCCCTCTCTCTCTCTCTGACCCTCCTCCCTCCCTATCTCTCTGACCCTCCTCCCTCCCTATCTCTCTCCGACCCTCCTCCCTCCCTCTCTCTCTCTGACCCTCCTCCCTCCCTCTCTCTCTCTGACCCTCCTCCCTCCCTCTCTCTCTGACCCTCCTCCCTCCCTCTCTCTCTCTGACCCTCCTCCCTCTCTCTCTCTCTGACCCTCCTCCCACTCTCTCTCTCTGACCCTCCTCCCACTCTCTCTCTCTGACCCTCCTCCCACTCTCTCTCTCTCTGACCCTCCTCCCACTCTCTCTCTCTCTGACCCTCCTCCCACTCTCTCTCTCTCTGACCTTCACCCTCTCTCTCTCCCTGACCCTCTTCCCTCTATCTCTCTCTGACCCTCCTCCCCCTCTCTCTCTCTCTGAGCCTCCTCCCTCTCTCTCTCTCTCTGAGCCTCCTCCCTCTCTCTCTCTCTCTCTCTCTCTCTCACTCTCTCTCTGAGACTCTCCTCCCTCTCTCTCTTAGACCCTCCTCCCTCTTTCTCGCTCTCTCGGACCCTCCTCCCCCTCTCTCTCTGTCTGACCCTCCTCCCTCTCTCTCTGACCTTCTCCCTCTCTCTGACCCTCCTCCGTCTCTCTCTCTCTCTCACCCTCCTCCCTCTCTCCCTCTCTCTCTATGATCCTCCCTCTCTCTCTCACCCTCCTCCCTCTCTCTCTCTGACCCTTCTCCCTCGCTCTCTCTGACCCTCCTCCCTCTCTCTCTCTCACCCGCCTCTCTTTCTCTGCCTCACCCGCCTCTCTTTCTCTGCCTCACCCTCCCTCTCGCTCTGACCCTCCTCTCTCTCTCTCTCTCTGACTCTCCTTCCTCTCTCTCTCTCTCTCTCTCCCTCTCTCTCTGACCTTCCTCCCTCTCTCTGACCCTTCTCCCTCTCTCTGACCCTTCTCCCTCTGATCCTCCTCCCTCCCTCTCTCTGATCCTCCTCCCTCCCTCTCTCTGACCCTCCTCCCTCCCTCTCTCTGACCCTCCTCCCTCCCTCTCTCTGACCCCCCTCCCTCCCTCTCTCTGACCCCCCTCCCTCCCTCTCTCTGACCCCCCTCCCTCCCTCTCTCACCCTCCCCTCTTTGCCTCACACTCCCTCTCTCTCTGACCCTCCTCCCTCTCTCTCTCTCTGGCACTCCTCCGTCTCTCTCTGACCCTCCTCCCTCTCTCTCTGCCTCACCCTCCTCCCTTTCTCTCTCACCCTCCTGCCTCTCTCTCACCCTCCTCTTTCTCTGCCTCCGTCCCTCTCTCTCTCTCTGACCCTCCTCCCTCTCTCTCTCTCTCTCTCACCCTCCTCCCTCGCTCTCTCTGACCCTCCCTCTCTCTGACCCTCCTCCCTCCCTCTCTCTGACCCCCCTCCCTCTCTCTGACCCTCCTCCCTCGCTCTCTCTGACCCTCCTCCCTCTCTCTCAGCCTCACCCTCCTGCCTCTCTCTCTCACCCTCCTCTCTTTCTCTGGCTCACCGTCCCTCTCTCTCTCTCTGACCCTCCTGCCTCTCTCCCTCTCTCTCTCTCTGATCCTCCTCCCTCCCTCTCTCTGACCCTCCTCCCTCTCTCCCTCTCTCTCTCTGACCCTCCTCCCTCTCTCCCTCTCTCTCTTTCTGACGCTCCTCCCTCTCTCTCTATCTGACCCTCCTCCCTCTCTCTCTCTCTCTGAAACTCCTCCCTCTCTCTCTCTGACACTCCTCCCTCACTCTCTCTCTGACCCTCCTCCCTCACTCTCTCTCTGACCCTCCTCACCCTCTCTCTCTCTCTGACCCTCCTCCCTCCCTCTCTCTCTCTCTGACCCTCCTCCCTCCCTCTCTCTCTCTGACCCTCCTCCCTCCCTCTCTCTCTCTGACCCTCCTCCCTCCCTCTCTCTCTCTCTCTGACCCTCCTCCCTCTCTCTCTCTCTCTCTCTGACCCTCCTCCCTCTCTCTCTCTCTCTCTGACCCTCCTCCCTCTCTCTCTCTGACCCTCCTCCCTCTCTCTCTCTCTCTCTGACCCTCCTCCCTCTCTCTCTCTGACCCTCCTCCCTCTCTATCTCTCTCTGACCCTCCTCCCTCCCTCTCTCTCTCTGACCCTCCTCCCCCTCTCTCTCTCTCTCTGACCCTCCTCCCCCTCTCTCTCTCTGACCCTCCTCCCTCCCTCTCTATCTCTGACCCTCCTCCCTCTCTCTCTGACCCTCCTCCCTCTCTCTCTCTCTGACCCTCCTCCCACTCTCTCTCTGACCCTCCTCCCACTCTCTCTCTGACCCTCCTCCCACTCTCTCTCTCTGACCCTCCTCCCACTCTCTCTCTCTCTGACCTTCACCCTCACTCTCTCCCTCTGACTCTCTTCCCTCTATCTCTCTCTGACCCTCCTCCCCCTCTCTCTCTCTCTCTGACCCTCCTCCCTCTCTCTCTCTCTGACCCTCATCCCTCTCTCTCGGACCCTCCTCCCTCTTTCTCGCTCTCTCGGACCCTCCTCCCCCTCTCTCTCTGTCTGACCCTCCTCCCTCTCTCTCTGACCTTCTCCCTCTCTGACCCTCCTCCGTCTCTCTCTCTCTGACTCTCCTTCCTCTCTCTCTCTCTGACCCTCGTCCCTCTCTCTCTCTCTGACCCTCGTCCCTCTCTCTCTATCTCTGACACTCCTCTCTCTCTCTCTCCCTCTGACTCTCTTCCCTCTATCTCTCTCTGACCCTCCTCCCCCTCTCTCTCTCTCTCTGACCCTCCTCCCCCTCTCTCTCTCTCTCTCTCTGACTCTCCTCTCCCTCTCTCTCTCTCTCTCTGACCCTCCTCCCTCTCTCTCTCTCTGACGCTCCTCCCTCTCTCTCTGACCCTCCTCCCTCTTTCTCTGCCTCACCCTCCTCCCTCTCTCTCTATCTCTCTGACCCACCTCCCTCTCTCTCTCTCTCTCTGACTCTCCTCCCTCTCTCTCTCTCTCTCTCTTTCTGACCGACATCCCTTTCTCTCTCTCTCTCTCTCTCTCTCTCTGACCCACATCCCTTTCACTCTCTCTCTCTCTCTGATCCTCCTCACTCTCTCTCTGACCTTCCTCCCTCTCTCTGATCCTCCTCCCTATCTCTCTCTCTGACCCTCCTCCCTCCCTCTCTCTCTCTCTGACCCTCCTCCCTCTCTCTCTCTCTCGGACCCTCCTCCCTCTTTCTCTCTCTCTCGGACCCTCCTCCCCCTCTCTCTTTGTCTGACCTTCCTCCCTCTCTCTCTGACCCTCCTCCCTCTCTCTCTGACCTTCCTCCCTCTCTCTCTGACCTTCCTCCCTCTCTCTCTGACCTTCCTCCCTCTCTCTCTCTCTCTCTGACCCTCCTCCCTATCTGACCCTCCTCCCTCTCTCTCTCTCTCTCTGACCCTCCTCCCTCTCTCTCTCTCTCGGACCCTCCTCCCTCTTTCTCTCTCTCTCGGAGCCTCCTCCCCCTCTCTCTTTGTCTGACCTTCCTCCCTCTCTCTCTGACCCTCCTCCCTCTCTCTCTGACCTTCCTCCCTCTCTCTCTGACCTTCCTCCCTCTCTCTCTGACCTTCCTCCCTCTCTCTCTCTCTCTCTGACCCTCCTCCCTCTCTCTCTCTCTCTGACCCTCCTCCCTCTTTTTGACCCTCCTCCCTCTCTCTGACCCTCCTTCCTCTGACCCTCCTCCCTCGCTCTCTCTGACCTTCCTCCCTCGCTCTCTCTGACCCTCCTCCCTCCCTCTGACCCTCCTCCCTCCCTCTCTCTGACCCTCCCCTCTTTCTCTGCCTCACACTCCCTCTCTCTGACCCTCCTCCCTCTCTCTCTGGCGCTCCTCCGTCTCTCTCTGACCCTCCTCCCTCTCTCTCTGCCTCACCCTCCTCCCTCTCTCTCTCACCCTCCTGCCTCTCTCACCCTCCTCTCTTTCTCTGCCTCCGTCCATCTCTCTCTCTCTGACCCTCCTCCCTCTCTGTCTCTCCCTCTGACCCTCCTCCCTCGCTCTCTCTCTCTCTGACCCTCCCTCTCTCTGACCCTCCTCCCTCCCTCTCTCTGACCCTCCTCCCTCGCTCTCTCTGACCCTCCTCCCTCGCTCTGACCCTCCTCCCTCTCTCTCTCCCTCCCCTCTTTCTCTGCCTCACACTCCCTCTCTCTCTGACCCTCCTCCCTCTCTCTCTCTGGCGCTCCTCCCTCTCTCTCTGATGCTCCTCCCTCTCTCTCTGCCTCACCCTCCTGCCTCTCTCTCTCACCCTCCACTCTTTCTCTGGCTCACCGTCCCTCTCTCTCTCTCTGACCCTCCTCCCTCTCTCCCTCTCGCTCTCTGACCCTCCTCCCTCTCTCCCTCTCTCTCTCTGATCCTCCTCCCTCCCTCTCTCTGACCCTCCTCCCTCTCTCCCTCTCTCTCTCTGATCCTCCTCCCTCGCTCTCTCTGACCCTCCTCCCTCCCTCTCTCTGACCCTCCTCCCTCCCTCTCTCTGACCCTCCTCCCTCCCTCTCTCTGACCCTCCTCCCTCCCTCTCTGCCTCACCCTCCTGCCTCCCTCTCTGCCTCACCCTCCTGCCTCTCTCTCTCACCCTCCTCTCTTTCTCTGGCTCACTGTCCCTCCCTCTCTCTCTGACCCTCCTGCCTCTCTCCCTCTCTCTCTCTGATCCTCCTCCCTCCCTCTCTCTGACCCTCCTCCCTCTCTCCCTCTCTCTCTCTGACCCTCCTCCCTCTCTCCCTCTCTCTCTTTCTGACCCTCCTCCCTCTCTCTCTATCTGACCCTCCTCCCTCTCTCTCTATCTGACCCTCCTCCCTCTCTCTCTATCTGACCCTCCTCCCTCTCTCTCTCTCTGAAACTCCTCCCTCTCTCTCTCTCTGACACTCCTCCCTCACTCTCTCTCTGACCCTCCTCACCCTCTCTCTCTCTCTGACCCTCCTCCCTCCCTCTCTCTCTCTCTGACCCTCCTCCCTCCCTCTCTCTCTCTGACCCTCCTCCCTCCCTCTCTCTCTCTGACCCTCCTCCCTCCCTCTCTCTCTGACCCTCCTCCCTCCCTCTCTCTCTCTCTGACCCTCCTCCCTCTCTATCTCTCTCTGACCCTCCTCCCTCCCTCTCTCTCTCTGACCCTCCTCCCCCTCTCTCTCTCTCTCTGACCCTTCTCCCCCTCTCTCTCTCTCTCTGACCCTCCTCCCCCTCTCTCTCTCTCTCTGACACTCCTCCCTCTCTCTCTCTCTCTCTGACACTCCTCCCTCTCTCTCTCTCTCTCTCACCCTCCTCCCTCCCTCTCTATCTCTGACCCTCCTCCCTCTCTCTCTGACCCTCCTCCCTCTCTCTCTCTCTGACCCTCCTCCCACTCTCTCTCTGACCCTCCTCCCACTCTCTCTCTGACCCTCCTCCCACTCTCTCTCTGACCCTCCTCCCACTCTCTCTCTCTGACCCTCCTCCCTCTCTCTCTCTCTCTGACCCTCATCCCTCTCTCTCGGACCCTCCTCCCTCTTTCTCGCTCTCTCGGACCCTCCTCCCCCTCTCTCTGACCTTCTCCCTCTCTGACCCTCCTCCGTCTCTCTCTCTCTCTGACCCTCCTCTCTCTCTCTCTCTGACTCTCCTTCCTCTCTCTCTCTCTGACCCTCGTCCCTCTCTCTCTATCTCTGACCCTCCTCCCTCTCTCTCTCCCTCTGACTCTCTTCCCTCTATCTCTCTCTGACCCTCCTCCCCCTCTCTCTCTCTCTCTGACCCTCCTCCCTCTCTCTCTCTCTGACGCTCCTCCCTCTTTCTCTGCCTCACCCTCCTCCCTCTCTCTCTCTCTCTCTGACCCTCCTCCCTCTCTCTCACCCTCCTGCCTCTCTCTCTCACCCTACTCTCTTACTCTGCCTCACCGTCCCTCTCTCTCTCTCTGACACTCCTCCCTCTCTCTCTATCTCTCTGACCCACCTCCCTCTCTCTCTCTCTCTCTCTGACTCTCCTCCCTCTCTCTCTCTCTCTCTCTCTTTCTGACCGACATCCCTTTCTCTCTCTCTCTCTCTCTCTGACCCACATCCCTTTCACTCTCTCTCTCTCTGATCCTCCTCACTCTCTCTCTGACCTACCTCCCTCTCTCTGATCCTCCTCCCTATCTCTCTCTCTGACCCTCCTCCCTCCCTCTCTCTCTCTCTGACCCTCCTCCCTCCCTCTCTCTCTCGGACCCTCCTCCCTCTTTCTCTCTCTCTCGGACCCTCCTCCCCCTCTCTCTTTGTCTGACCTTCCTCCCTCTCTCTCTGACCCTCCTCCCTCTCTCTCTGACCTTCCTCCCTCTCTCTCTGACCTTCCTCCCTCTCTCTCTGACCTTCCTCCCTCTCTCTCTCTCTGACCCTCCTCACTCTCTCTCTCTCTCTGACCCTCCTCCCTATCTGACCCTCCTCCCTCTCTCTCTCTCTCTCTGACCCTCCTCCCTCTCTCTCTCTCTCGGACCCTCCTCCCTCTTTCTCTCTCTCTCGGACCCTCCTCCCCCTCTCTCTTTGTCTGACCTTCCTCCCTCTCTCTCTGACCTTCCTCCCTCTCTCTCTGACCTTCCTCCCTCTCTCTCTCTCTCTCTGACCCTCCTCCCTCTCTCTCTCTCTCTCTGACCCTCCTCCCTCTTTCTGACCCTCCTCCCTCTCTCTGACCCTCCTTCCTCTGATCCTCCTCCCTCGCTCTCTCTGACCTTCCTCCCTCGCTCTCTCTGACCCCCCTCCCTCCCTCTCTCTGACCCCCCTCCCTCCCTCTCTCTGACCCTCCTCCCTCCCTCTCTCTGACCCTCCTCCCTCCCTCTCTCTGACCCTCCTCTCTCCCTCTCTCTGACCCTCCTCCCTCCCTCTCTCTGACCCTCCTCCCTCCCTCTCTCACCCTCCCCTCTTTCTCTGCCTCACACTCCCTCTCTCTCTGACCCTCCTCCCTCTCTCTCTCTCTGGCGCTCCTCCGTCTCTCTCTGACCCTCCTCCCTCTCTCTCTGCCTCACCCTCCTCCCTCTCTCTCTCACCCTCCTGCCTCTCTCTCACCCTCCTCTCTTTCTCTGCCTCCGTCCGTCTCTCTCTCTCTGACCCTCCTCCCTCTCTCTCTCTCTCTCTGACCCTCCTCCCTCGCTCTCTCTCTCTCTGACCCTCCCTCTCTCTGACCCTCCTCCCTCCCTCTCTCTGACCCCCCTCCCTCCCTCTCTCTGACCCTCCTCCCTCCCTCTCTCTGACCCTCCTCCCTCGCTCTCTCTGACCCTCCTCCCTCTCTCTCTCCCTCCCCTCTTTCTCTGCCTCACACTCCCTCTCTCTCTGACCCTCCTCCCTCTCTCTCTCTGGCGCTCCTCCCTCTCTCTCTGCGTCACCCTCCTGCCTCTCTCTCTCACCCTCCTCTCTTTCTCTGGCTCACCGTCCCTCTCTCTCTCTCTGACCCTCCTCCCTCTCTCCCTCTCTCTCTCTCTCTCTGACTCTCTGATCCTCCTCCCTCCCTCTCTCTGACCCTCTTCCCTCTCTCCCTCTCTCTCTCTGACCCTCCTCCCTCCCTCTCTCTGACCCTCCTCCCTCCCTCTCTCTGACCCTCCTCCCTCCCTCTCTCACCCTCCCCTCTTTCTATGCCTCACACTCCCTCTCTCTCTGACCCTCCTCCCTCTCTCTCTCTCTGGCGCTCCTCCATCTCTCTCTGACCCTCCTCCCTCTCTCTCTGCCTCACCCTCCTCCCTCTCTCTCTCACCCTCCTGCCTCTCTCTCTCACCCTCCTCTCTTTCTCTGCCTCACCGTCCCTCTCTCTCTCTCTGACCCTCCTCCCTCTCTCTCTCTCTCTCTGACCCTCCTCCCTCGCTCTCTCTGACCCTCCCTCTCTCTGACCCTCCTCCCTCCCTCTCTCTGACCCCTCTCCCTCTCTTTCTCTGACCCTCCTCCCTCGCTCTCTCTGAACCTCCTCCCTCGCTCTCTCTGAACCTCCTCCCTCTCTCTCTCCCTCCCCTCTTTCTCTGCCTCACACTCCCTCTCTCTCTGACCCTCCTCCCTCTCTCTCTCTCTGGCGCTCCTCCCTCTCTCTCTGCCTCACCCTCCTGCCTCTCTCTCACCCTCCTCTCTTTCTCTGCCTCACCGTCCCTCTCTCTCTCTCTGACCCTCCTCCCTCCCTCTCTCTCTCTCTGACCCTCCTCCCTCTCTCTCTCTGATCCTCCCTCTCTCTGACCCTCCTCCCTCTCTCTCTCTCTGATCCTCCTCCCTCTCTCTCTCTCTGACCCTCCTCCCTCTCTCGCTCTGACCCTCCACCCTCTCTCGCTCTGACCCTCCACCCTGTCTCTCTCTGAACCTCCTCCTTCTCTGTCTCTCTGACCCTCCTCACCCTCTCCCTCTCTGACCCTCCTCCCTCTCTCACTATCTGACCCTCCTCCCTCTCTCTCTCTGACCCTCCTCCCTCTCTCTCTCTGACCCTCCTCCCTCTCTCTCATTCTCTCTGAACCACTCAGCTCCTGACCTCTTACAGCCTTGGTTTAAACATGGACAAAATAGCTGAACTCAAGAGGTGAGGTGAGAGTGACTGCCCTTGACATCAAGGCAGCATTTGACCGAGTATGGCATCAAGGAGCCCAAGCAAAACTGAGTTCAATGGGAATCAGGGGGAAAACCCTCCGCTGGCTGGAGTCATACCTAGCGCAAAGGAAGATGGCTGTGGTTGTTGGAGGTCAATCATCTGAGCTCCAGGACATCACTGCAGGAGTTCCTCAGGGTAGTGTCCGAGGCCCGACCAGCTTCAGCTGCTTCATCAATGACCTTCCTTCATAATGTTAGAAGTGGGGATGTTCCCTGATGATTGCACAATGTTCAGCACCATTCGTGACTCCTCAGAGACTGAAGTAGTCCGTGTAGAAATGCAGCAAGACCTGAACAATATTCAGACTTGGGCTGATAGGTGGCAAGTAACATTCATGTCACAGAAGTGCCAGGCAATGACCATCTCCAACAAAAGAGAATCTAACCATCTCTCCTTGACATTCAACAGCATCACCATCGTTGAATCCCCCCACTATCAACATCCTAGGGGCTACCATTGACCAGAAACTGAACTGGAGTAGCCATATAAATACTGTGGCAGCAAGAGCAGGTCAGAGGCTCGGAATCCTGAGGCGAGTAACTCACCTCCTGACTCCCCAGTGTCTGTCCACCATCTACAAGGCACAAGTCAGGAGTGTGATGGAATACTCTCCACTTGCCAGGATGGGTGCAGCTCCAACAACACTCAAGAAGCTCGACACCATCCAGGACAAAGCAGCCACTTGATTGGCACCCCATCCACAAATATTCTCTCCCTCCACCACCGACGCATAGTGGCAGCAGTGTGTACCATCTACAAGATGCACTGCAGCAATGCACCAAGGATCCTTAGTCAGCACCTTCCAAACCCATGACCACATCTGCAGCAAGTGTTGGTTGCTGGAAGAACTCCGGCTCAGAGTTGATGATCTGGAATCTGAGCTTCAAACACTGCGGCACATCCGGGAGGGGGAGAGTTACCTGGACGTTTTGTTTCAGGAGGCAGTCACACCTGGTAGATTAAGTAATTCAAATTCAGTTCGTGATCAGGGACAACAGGGTGTGATTGCAAGTGAGGCCGGTAGGGAGATCCTGAGTTCAGGAGTGGAGGAGCCTCAGCCTTTGACCTTATCCAACAGGTACGAGATACTTGCTCCCTGTGTGGATGAGGAAAAGGGCTGCAGGGAGGATGAGCCAACTGACCATGGCACCATGGTGCAGAAGGCCATTCAAGAGGGGGGAGCAAAAAGACAAGTGGTAGTTATAGGGGATTCTATAATTAGGGGGATAGATAGTATCCTTTGCAAGCCGGATCGGGAGTCCCGCATGGTGTGTTGCCTGCCCGGTGCCAGGGTGCAGGACATCTCTGACCGGCTTGAAAGGATATTGGAGCAGGAGGGGGAGGATCCAGTTTTTGTGGTCCACGTTGGGACTAACAACATAGGCAAGGCTAGGATGGAGGACCTGTTTGGGGATTATAAAGCACTAGGATCGAAATTAAGGAACAGGTCCTCGAGGGTCATAATCTCCGGATTACTGCCCGAGCCACGTGCAAATTGGCTTCGGGATAAGAATATTAGGGAAGTAAACACGTGGCTAAGGGAGTGGTGTGGGAAAGAGGGGTTCCATTTCATGTGGCATTAGCATCAGTTTTGGAACCGGGGGGATCTGTACCGATGGGACGGTCTCCACCTGAACCGATCTGGAACCAGTGTTCAAGCGAAACGGATAAATAGGGTGGTCTCTCGGACTTTAAACTAGTGAGTCGGGGGGAAGGGAAAGGGAAAACGACAGGGAGTATGATGATAAATAAAAAGGTAAGCAGCAGGTTAACATGTGTGCAGGAGGGTTTAGGTTCAAGGCAGACGATGAAAGAAGCAGAAAGGAAGGATAACTCAGGAGTTATTAGAGATGTTGGAAATCATGAGGGTAAGAAAGCTAGCATAAAGGCACTTTACCTGAATGCTCGTAGCATTCGTAACAAGGTTGATGAGTTAACGGCACAAATCATCGCGAATGAATATGATTTGGTAGCCATTACAGAGACATGGTTACAGGTTGGTCACGACTGGGAGTTAAATATCCAGGGGTACCAGACTATTCGGAAGGACAGACAGGAAGGTAAGGGAGGTGGTGTAGCTCTGATATTCAAGGACGACATCAGGGCGGTGCTGAGAGATGATATAGGTTCTATGGAGAATGAGGTTGAATCCATTTGGGTGGAAATTAGAAACTCTAAGAAGAAAAAGTCATTGATCGGCGTAGTCTATAGGCCACCAAATAATAACATCACATTGGGGCGGGCAATAAACAAAGAAATAACTAATGCCTGTAAAAATGGTACGGCAATTATCATGGGGGATTTTAATCTACATGTAGATTGGTCGAACCAGCTCAGTCAGGGTAGCCTTGAGGAGGAGTTCGTTGAGTGTATCCGTGATAGTTTTCTTGAACAGTATGTAATGGAACCGACGAGGGAGCAAGCTATCCTAGATCTAGTCCTGTGTAATGAGACAGGAATAATTAATGACCTCATAGTTAGGGATCCTCTTGGAAGGAGTGATCACAGTATGGTTGAATTTAGAATACAGATGGAGAGTGTGAAGATAAAATCCAATACCAAGGTCCTGTGCTTGAACAAGGGGGACTACAATAGAATGAGGGAGGACCTGGCTAAAGTAGACTGGAAACAAAGATTTTATGGTGGGACAGTTGACGAGCAGTGGAGGACTTTCAAAGCAATTTTTCAAAGTGCTCAGCAAAAGTATATTCCAGTGAAAAGGAAGGACTGGAAGAAAAGGGGTAATCTGCCATGGGTGTCTAAGGAAATAAGGGAGGCTATCAAATTGAGAGAGAAGGCATACAAAGTGGCCAAAAACAGCATGAAACTAGAAGATTGGGAAAACTTCAAAGGTCAACAGAAAGCCACAAAAAGAGCTATAAAGAAAAGTAAGATAGAACATGAGAAAAAACTAGCACAGAATATAAAGACAGATAGCAAAAGTTTCTATAAATATATAAAACGAAAAAGAGTGGCTAAAGTAAACGTTGGTCCTTTAGAGGATGAGAAGGGGAATTTAGTTATGGGATATGATGAAATGGCCGAGGCATTGAACAGGTATTTTGTATCGGTCTTCACAGTGGAGGACATTAATAACATGCCAGTAATTGACAAAGAGACGAACGTAGGTGAGGACCTGGAAACAATCATTATTACGGAAGAGGTAGTGTTGGGCAAGCTAATGGAGCTAAGGATTGATAAGTCTCCTGGCCCTGATGGAATGCATCCCAGGGGACTAAAAGAGATAGCGGGAGAAATAGCAGGTGCACTGGCGGTAATTTTCCAAAATTCGCTGGACTCTGGGGTAGTCCCAGCAGATTGGAAAACAGCAGATGTGACGCCACTGTTTAAAAAGGGAGGTAGACAAAAGATGGGGAATTATAGACCGGTTAGCTTAACCTGTGTAGTGGGGAAGATGCTTGAGTTTATTATCAAGGAAGAAATAGCAGGGCATCTCGATAGAAATTGTCCCGTTGGGCAGACGCAGCATGGGTTCATGAAGGGCAGGTCATGCTTGACAAATCTTTTGGAATTCTATGATGACATTACGAGCAAGGTGGACAATGGGGACCCAGTGGATGTGGTGTACCTAGATTTCCAAAAGGCCTTCGACAAGGTGCCGCACAAGAGGCTGCTGCATAAGATAAGGATGCATGGCGTTAGGGGTAAAGTATTAGCATGGAAAGAGGATTGGTTGACTAACAGGAAACAGAAAGTGTGGATAAATGAGTGTTATTCTGGTTGGCAGTCACTAGTGGTGTGCCTCAGGGATCGGTGTTGGGACCGCAATTATTTACAATTTATATAGATGATTTGGAGTTGGGCACCACGTGTAGGGTGTCAAAGTTTGCAGATGACACTAAGATGAGTGGCAGAGCAAAGTGTGCAGATGACTGTGAAACTTTGCAGAGGAACATAGATACATTGAGTGAGTGGGCAAAGGTTTGGCAGATGGAATACAATGTGAATAAATATGAAGTCATTCATTTCGGTAGGAGTAACAGGAAAAAGGATTATTACTTGAATGGTAAAAAGTTGCAGCATGCTGCTATGCAGAGGGACCTGGGTGTCCTTGTGCATGAATCGCAGAAGGTTGGTCTGCAGGTACAGCAAGTAATTAGGAAGGCAAATGGAATTTTGTCCTTCATTGCTAAAGGGATTGAGTTTAAAAGCAGACAGGTTATGTTGCAGCTGTATAAGGTACTGGTGAGGCCGCACCTGGAGTACTGTGTGCAGTTTTGGTCTCCTTACTTGAGAAAGGATGTACTGACACTGGAGAGGGTGCAGAGGAGGTTCACTAGGTTGATTCCGGAGTTGAGGGGGTTGGCTTATGAGGAGAGACTGAGTAGAACAAAGAACAAAGAAAATTACAGCACAGGAACAGGCCCTTCGGCCCTCCAAGCCTGCGCCGATCCAAATCCTCTATCTAAACATGTCGCCTATTTTCTAAGGGTCTGTATCTCTTTACTTCCTGCCCATTCATGTATCTGTCTAGATACATCTTAAAAGACGCTATCGTGCCCGCGTCTACCACCTCCGCTGGCAATGCGTTCCATGCACCCACCACCCTCTGCGTAAATAACTTTCCACGCATATCCCCCCTAAACCTTTCCCCTTTCACTTTGAACTCGTGTCCCCTTGTAATTGAATCCCCCACTCTGGGAAAAAGCTTCTTGCTATCCACCCTGTCTATACCTCTCATGATTTTGTACACCTCAATCAGGTCCCCCCTCAACCTCCGTCTTTCTAATGAAAATAATCCTAATCTACTCAACCTCTCTTCATAGCTAGCGCCCTCCATACCAGGCAACATCCTGGTGAACCTCCTCTGCACCCTCTCCAAAGCATCCACATCCTTTTGGTAATGTGGCGACCAGAACTGCACGCAGTATTCCAAATGTGGCCGAACCAAAGTCCTATACAACTGTAACATGACCTGCCAACTCTTGTACTCAATACCCCGTCCGATGAAGGAAAGCATGCCGTATGCCTTCTTGACCACTCTATTGACCTGCGTTGCCACCTTCAGGAAACAATGGACCTGAACACCCAAATCTCTCTGTACATCAATTTTCCCCAGGACTTTTCCATTTACTGTATAGTTCACTCTTGAATTGGATCTTCCAAAATGCATCACCTCGCATTTGCCCTGATTGAACTCCATCCGTGGGCCGTGCCGTGGGCGGCACAGTGGCGCAGTGGTTAGCACCACAGCCTCACAGCTCCTGGGACCCGGGTTCGATTCCAGGTACTGCCTGTGTGGAGTTTGCAAGTTCTCCCTGTGTCTGCGTGGGTTTTCTCCGGGTGCTCCGGTTTCCTCCCACAAGCCAAAAGACTTGCAGGTTGATAGGTAAATTGGCCATTATAACTTGTCACTAGTGTAGGTAGGTGGTAGGGAAATATAGGGACAGGTGGGGATGTTTGGTAGGAATATGGGATTAGTGTAGGATTAGTATAAATGGGTGGTTGATGTTCGGCACAGACTCGGTGGGCCGAAGGGCCTGTTTCAGTGCTGTATCTCTAATCTAATCTAAATCTTAATCTAATCTAATCATCTGCCATTTCTCTGCCCAACTCTCCAGTCTATCTATATTCTGCTGTATTCTCTGACAGTCCCCTTCACTATCTGCTACTCCACCAATCTTAGTGTCGTCTGCAAACTTGCTAATCAGACCACCTATACTTTCCTCCAAATCATTTATGTATATCACAAACAACAGTGGTCCCAGCACAGATCCCTGTGGAACACCACTGGTCACACGTCTCCATTTTGAGAAACTCCCTTCTACTGCTACTCTCTGTCTCCTGTTGCCCAGCCCGTTCTTTATCCATCTAGCTAGTACACCTTAGACCCCATGCGCCTTCACTTTCTCCATCAGCCTACCATGGGGAACCTTATCAAACACCTTACTGAAGTCCATGTATATGACATCTACAGCCCTTCCCTCATCAATCAATTTTGTCACTTCCTCAAAGAATTCTATTAAGTTGGTAAGACATGACCTTCCCTGCACAAAACCATGTTGCCTATCACTGATAAGCCCATTTTCTTCCAAATGGGAATAGATCCTATCCCTCAGTATCTTCTCCAGCAGCTTCCCTACCACTGACGTCAGGCTCACCGGTCTATAATTACCTGGATTATCCCTGCTACCCTTCTTAAACAAGGGGACAACATTAGCAATTTAGTAGATTGGGATTATATTCATTGGAGTTCAGAAGAATGAGGGGGGATCTTATAGAAACATATAAAATTATGAAGGGAATAGATAAGATACAAGTAGAGAGGATGTTTCCACTGGCAGGTGAAACTAGGACAAGAGGGCATAGCCTCAAGATTAGAGGGAGCAGATTTAGGACTGAATTAAGAAGGAACTTCTTCATCCAGAGGGTTGTTAATCTATGGAATTCCTTGCCCAGTGAAGTAGTTGACGCTTCTTCAGTACACATTTTTAAAGCTAAGGTAGATATCTTTTTGAACAATAAAGGAATTAAGGGATACGGTGGGAGCGCGGGTAAGTGGATCTGAGTCCACGAAAAGATCAGCCATGATCTTATTGAATGGTGGAGCAGGCTCGAGGGGCCAGACGGCCTACTCCTGCTCCTAGTTCTTATGATCTTATGATCTCTACCAACTAGAAGGACAAGAGCAGCAAATACATGGGAACACCACCACTTGCAAGTTCCCCTCCAAGTCACACACCATCCTGACTTGGAACTATATCACCGTTCCTTCACTGTCGCTGGGTCAAAATCCTGGAACTCCCTTCCCAACAGCACTGTGGGTGTACCTACCCCACATGGACTGCAGCGGTTCAAGAAGGCAGCTCACCACCACCTTCTCAAGGGCAATTAGGATTGGGCAATAATTGATGGCCTGGCCAGTGATGCCCACATCCCATGAATGAATAAAAAAAATGGAATATAAGAGTTGGTGTCCAATTGGAGAAACAAATTGGCTTAATGACTGAAAACAGTGAGTTGTAGTAATTGGTTATTTTTCAGACTGGAGGATGGTAGACTGCTGCTCTGGGGACATGGGTTCAAATCCCACCATGGTAGCTGGTGGAATTTAAATTTAATTAACCAATTTTAAAAATCTGCAATTGAAAGCTGGAATCAGTAATGGTGCCATGAAACTCTCATTGATTGTCCATCTGGTTAACTAACGTCCTTTCGGGAAGGAAATCTGCCGTCCTTACCCAGTCTGGCCGACATGTGACTCCAGTCCCACAGCAATGTCACGGAGTGGCTGCAGGACATTCTGAAAGGGGAGGGGGGTAAAAGAGGAGGTGGTATTGCACTGTTGATCAAGGAGTCAATTACTGCAGTAAGGAGGGATGATATCTTAGAAGATTCCTCAAATGAGGCCATATGGGTAGAACTTAAAAACAAAAAGGGGGCAATCACTTGGCTGGGAGTGTACTACAGGCCTCCAAACAGTCAGGGAGAGATAGAGGACCGGATATGTAGGCAAACCTCAGAGACGTATAAAAATAATAGGGTAATAACAGTAGGGAATTTCAGCTTCCCCGATATTAACTGGGATAGTCTTAGTGCAAAAGGCTTAAAAGGGGCGAAATTCTTAAAATGCATACAGGAGATCTTTTTGAGCCAGTAGGTAGAAAGTCCTACAAGAGAAGGGGCAGTACTGGACCGAATCCTGGGGAATGAAGCCGGACAAGTGGTAGAAGTGTCAGTGAGGGATCATTTTGGGGATAGTGACCATAACTCTGTAAGATTTAAGGTAGTTATGGAAAAGGACAAAGATGGGCCAGAAATAAAGGTACTGAATTGGGGGAAGGCCGATTTCAATATGATAAAACAGGATCTGGCCAAAGTGGACTGGGAGCAGCTACTTGTAGGAAAGTCTACATCAGACCAGTGGGAGTCATTCAAAAAAGAAATTGTGAGAGTTCAGGTCCAACATGTCACCGTTAAGGTGAAGTGTAGGACCAACAAGTCCAGGGAACCCTGGATGTCAATGAATATAGAGGATTGGATAAGGGAAAAAAAGGAGGCTTATGGCAGATTCAGAGCGCTGAAAACAGTGGAGGCACTAGAGGAGTATAGAAAGTGTAGGGGGGTACTTAAAAAAGTAATTAGGACAGCGAAGAGGGGACATGAAAAAACACTGGCGGGCAAGATAAAGGAAAATCCTACGGTGTTTTATAAGTATATTAAGGGCAAGAGGATAACCATGGAAAGAGCAGGGCCTATTAGGGACCAAAGTGGCAATGTGTGTGTGGAGCCAGAGGACATAGGTGAGGTTTTAAATGATTACTTTTCATCTGTGTTCACTATGAACAAGGACGATGTAGGTGTCGAGATCAGGGAGGGGGATTGTGATATACTTGAACAAGTTAGGATTGAAAGGGAGGAAGTATTAACGGTTTTAGCGGGCTTAAAAGTGGATAAATCCCCAGGCCCAGATGAGATGTATCCCAGGCTGTTATGTGAGGCAAGGGAGGAGATAGCAGGGGCTCTGACACAAATTTTAAAATCCTCTCTGGCCACAGGAGAGGTACCAGAGGACTGGAGGACAGAGAATGTGGTACCATTATTCAAGAAGGGTAGCAGGGATAAACCAGGTAATTACAGACCTGTGAGTCTCACATCAGTGGTCGGGAAACTATTGGAAAAAATTCTGAGGGACAGGATTAATCTCCACTTGGAGAGGCAGGGATTAATCAGGGATAGTTAGGGGGAGATCGTGTCGAACAAACTTGACTGAATTTTTCAAGGAGGTGACTAGATGTGTAGATGAGGGTAAAGCAGTTGATGTAGTCGACATGGACTTCAGTAAGGCTTTTGATAAGGTCCCGCATGGGAGATTGGTTAAGAAGGTAAGAGCCCATGGGATCCAGGGCAATTTGGATCCAAAATTGGCTTAGTGGCAGGAGGCAGAGGTTGATGGTCAAGGGTTGTTTTTGCGAGTGGAAGCCTGTGTCTAATGGTGTACCGCAGGGATCAGTGCTGGGTCCCTTGCTGTTTGTAGTATACATTAATGATTTAGATGTGAATACAGGAGGTATGATCAGTAAGTTCGCAGATGACACAAAAATTGGTGGTGTCGTAAATAGGGAGGAGGAAAGTCTTAGATTACAGGACGATATGGGCGGCACAGTGGCGCAGTGGTTAGCACCACAGCCTCACAGCTCCAGCGACCCGGGTTCAATTCTGGGTACTGCCTGTGTGGAGTTTGCAAGTTCTCCCTGTGTCTGCGTGGGTTTCCTCCGGGTGCTCCGGTTTCCTCCCACATGCCAAAGACTTGCAGGTTGATAAGTAAATTGGCCATTATAAATTGCCCCTTGTGTAGGTAGGTGGTAGGAGCATGGTGGGGATGTGGTGGAAAATATGGGGGTAGTGTAGGGTTAGTTTAAATGGGTGGTTGTTGGTCGGCACAGACTCGGTGGGCCGAAGGGCCTCTTTCAGTGCTGTATCTCCAAATAAATAAAAAATAAATAAATATAGATGGGCTGGTAAGATGGGTGGAGCAGTGGCAAATGGAATTTAATCCTGAGAAGTGTGAGGTGATGCATTTTAGGAGGACTAACAAGGCAAGGGAATATACAATGGATGGTAGCACCCTAGGAAGTGCAGAGGGTCAGAGGGACCTTGGTGTACTTGTCCATAGATCACTGAAGGCAGCAGCACAGGTAGATAAGGTGTTTTGGAAGGCATATGGGACACTTGTCTTTATTAACCGAGGCATAGAATATAAGAGCAGGGAGGTTCTGATGGAGCTGTATAAAACGCTAGTTAGGCCACAGCTGGAGTACTGTGTACAGTTCTGGTCACCACACTATAGGAAGGATGTGATTGCACTGGAGAGGGTGCAGAGGAGATTCACCAGGATGTTGCCTGGGCTGGAGCATTTCAGCTATGAAGAGATACTGGATAGGCTAGGGTTGTTTTCCTTAGAACAGAGAAGGTTGAGGGAAGATATCATTGAGGTATACAAAATTATGAGGGGCATTGATAGGTTAGATAGGAAGAAACTTTTTCCCTTAGCGGAGGGGTCAATAACCAGGGGGCATAGATTTAAGGTAAGGGGCAGGAGGTTTGGAGGGGTTGGTTGGAATCTGGAACACACTGCCTGAAGAGGTGGTAGAGGCAGGAACCCTCACAACATTTAAGAAGTATTTAGATGAGCACTTGAAACGCCATAGCATACAAGGCTACGGGCCAAGTGCTGGAAAATGGGATTAGAATAGATAGGTGCCTGATGGCCAGCACAGACACGATGGGCCGAAGGGTCTGTTTCCGTGCTCTATGACTCTCTGAACTGTCCTCTGAAATGGCCTAGCAAGCCACTCAGTGGTAGCAAACCGCTACAGAACAATCACACCAGATGGACTGCAGTGGTTCAAGAAGGTGGCTCAGCATTATCTCCCCACAGGAAATTAGAGATGGTCAACAAATGCTGGTCTTGTCAATGATGCCCCCATCCCAAGAAAGAGTAAATCTGGACATTGGAATACAGAGTAAAATTTCAAGATTTGCCAAACCTGGAGGTGTGGTAGTGAGGATGATACCAATCGATTACAACAGGACGTAGACAGACTAGCAGAATGGGCAGACGAAATTTAATACTGACAAGTGTGAGGTGAAGCATTTTGGCAGAAGGAATAGGGAGAGGCAATGTAAACTTAATGGCACAGTTCCAAAGAAGAGGGACCTGGGGGTGCATGTGCATCGATCTTTGAAGGTGGCTGGACATATTGAGAGAGTGGTTAGTAAAGCATATGGGATCTTAGGCTTCATAAATGGAGACATAGAATACAAAAACAGGGAAGTTATGCTGAACCTTTATAAAGCTCTGGTTAGGGCCCAAGTGGAGTATTGTGTCCAGTTCTGGTCACCACACTGTAGGAAGGATGTGAGGGTCCTTGAGAGGGTGCAGAGGAGATTTACCAGAATGGTTCCAGGGATGAGGAATTTTAATTACAAGATTAGGTTGGAGAAGCTGGGGTTGTTCTCCCTGGAGCAAAAGGAGATTGAGGGGAAATTGATGGTGACAGATGTGGATAAGGTAGGCAAAAAAAAACTATTCCCATTAGCTGATGGTACAAGGACTAGGGGACACAGAATTAAGGTTTTGTGCAAGAAATGCAGGGGGGAATGTGAGGAAGAACTTTTTTTTACGCAGTGAGTGGTAATGACCTGGAACTCACTGCCTAGGAGGGCAATGGAAGCGGAGGTGATGAATGATTTCAAGAGGAAATTGGATAGGCACTTGAGGGAAATAAACTTACAGGAGCTACAGGGATAGAGTGGGAAATGGGGCAAACTGGATTGTTCCATAGAGAGCCGGCACAGACTTGATGGGCCGAATGGCCTCCTTCTGTGCCATAATGACTATGGCTCTATTAAAGGCAAATCATGTTCGATAATGAGATTGAGTTCATTGTTGCAGTAATGGAGAGTGTTGATGAGGGTCGTGTGGTTCATGTTCAGTATATGGACTTTCAAAAGACTTCGACAAAATACCACATAGAATCATAGTCATAGAGTCCGACAGCACAGAAACAAGCCCTTCGGCCCATCGTGTCTGTGCCGACCATACAGCACCCAACTATTCTAATCCCATTTTCCTGCACTTTGCCTGTAGCCTTGTATGCTATGGCATTTCAAGTGCTCATCTAAATACTTCTTAAATGTTGTGAGGGTTCCTGCCTCTACCACCTCTTCAGACAGTGTGTTCCAGATTCCAACCACCCTCTGGGTGAAAATTTTTTTTCCTCAAATCCCCTAAACCTCCTGCCCCTTATCTTAAATCTATGCCCCCTGGTTATTGACCCCTCCGCTAAGGGAAAAAGTCTCTTCCTATCTAACCTATCAATGCCCCACATAATTTTGTATACCTCAATCAGGTCCTCCCTCAGCTTTCTTTGTTCTAAGGAAAACAATCCGAGCCTTTTCAGTCTCTCTTCATTGCTGAAATGCTCCAACCCAGGCAACATCCTGGTGAATCTCCTCTGCACCCTCTCCAGTGCAATCACATCCTTCCTATAGTGTGGTGCCCAGAATGGTACACAGTACTCCAGCTGTGGCCTAACTAGCGTTTTATACAGCTCCATCATAACCTCCCTGCTCTTATATTCCCTGCCTCGGCTACCAAAGGCAAGCATCCCATATGCCTTCCCAACCACCTTATCTACCTGTGCTGCTGCCTTCAGTGATCTTTGACCCTAGGAAGTACAGAAGGTCAGAGGGACCATGGTGTACTTGTCCAAAGAACAAAGAACAGTGCAGCACATGAACAGGCTATTCAGCCCTCCAAGCCTGCTCTGATCTTGATGCCTGTCTAAACTAAAAGATTCTGCACTTCCGGGGTCCGTATCCCTCCATTCCCTTCCTATTCATGTATTTGTCAAGATGCCTCTTAAACGTCTCTATGGTACCTGCTTCCACCACCTCCCCCGGCAGCAAGTTCCAGGCACTCACCACCCTCTGTGTAAAGAACTTGCCTCGCACATCCCCTCTAAACTTTGTCCCTCTCACCTTAAACCTATGTCCCCTGGTAACTGACTCTTCCACCCTGGGAAAAAGCTTCTGACTATCCACTCTGTCCATGCCGCTCATAACTTTGTAAACCTCTATCATGTCGCCCCTCCACCTCCGTCGTTCCAGTGAAAACAATCCGAGTTTATCCAACCTCTCCTCATAGCTAATGCCCTCCAGACCAGGCAACATCCTGGTAAACCTCCTCTGTACCCTCTCCAAAGCCTCCACGTCCTTCTGGTAGTGTGGCGACCAGAATTGCACGCAATAAACTAAGTGTGGCCGAACTAAAGTTCTGTACAGCTGCAACATGACTTGCCAATTTTTATACTCTATGCCCCGACCGATGAAGGCAAGCATGCCGTATGCCTTCTTGACTACCTTATCCACCTGCGTTGCCACTTTCAGTGACCTGTGGACCTGTACGGTCAGATCTCTCTGCCTGTCAATACTCCTAAGGGTTCTGCCATTGACTGGATACTTCTCACCTGCATTAGACCTTCCAAAATGCATTACCTCACATTTGTCCGGATTAAACTCCATCTGCCATTTCTCCGCCCAAGTTTCCAACCGATCTATATCCTGCTGTATCCACTGACAATCCTCATCACTATCCGCAACTCCACCAACCTTTGTGTCGTCCGCAAACTTACTAATCAGACCAGCTACATTTTCCTCCAAATCATTTATATATACTACAAACAGCAAAGGTCCCAGCACTGACCCCTGCGGAACACCACTAGTCACAGCCCTCCATTCAGAAAAACACCCATCCACTGCTAACCTCTGTCTTCTATGACCGAGCCAGTTCTGTATCCATCTTGCCAGCTCACCTCTAATCCCGTGTGACTTCACCTTTTGTATCAGTCTGCCATGAGGGACATTGGCAAAGGCTTTACTAAAGTCCCTATAGACAACATCCACTGCCCTTCCTTCATCAATCATCTTTGTCACTTCCTCAAAAAACTCAATCAAATTAGAGAGATATAACCTCCCCTTCACAAAACCATGCTGCCTCTCGCTAATAAGTCCATTTGTTTCCAAATGGGAGTAAATCCTGTCCCGAAGAATCCTCTCTAATAATTTCCCTACCACTGACGTAAGGCTCACCGGCCTATAATTTCCTGGATTATCCTTGCTACCCTTCTTAAACAAAGGAACAACATTGGCTATTCTCCAGTCCTCTGGGACCTCACCTGTAGCCAATGAGGATGCAAAGATTTCTGTCAAGGCCCCAGCAATTTCTTCCCTTGCCTCCCTCAGTATTCTAGGGTAGATCCCATCAGGCCCTGGGGACTTATCTACCTTAATGCTTTGCAAGACACCCAACACCTCATCCTTTTTGATAATGAGATGACTGAGACTATCTACACTCCCTTCCCTAGGCTCATCATCCACCAAGTCCTTCTCTTTGGTGAATACTGATGCAAAGTATTCATTTAGCATCTCGCTCATTTCCTCTGGCTCCACACGTAGATTCCCTTCTCTGTCCTTGAGTGGGCCAACCCTTTCCCTGGTTACCCTCTTGCTCTTTATATACGTTTAAAAAGCCTTGGGATTTTCCTTAATCCTGTTTGCCAATGACTTCTCATAACCCCTTTTAGCCCTCCTGACTCCTTGCTTAAGTTCCTTCCTACTGTCTTTATATTCCTCAAGGGGTTCGTCTGTTCCTAGCCTTCCAGCCCTTACAAATGCTTCCTTTTTCTTTTTGATGAGGCTCACAATATCCCGTGTTATCCAAGGTTCCCGAAACTTGCCAAACTTATCCTTCTTCCTCACAGGAAGATGCTGGTCCTGGATTCTCATCAACTGACGTTTGAAAGACTCCCACATGTCAGATGTTGATTTACCCTCAAACAGCCACCCCCAATCTAAATTCTTCAGTTCCTGCCTAATATTGTTATAATTAGCCTTCCCTCAATTTAGCACCTTCACCCGAGGACTACTCTTATCCTTATCCACAAGTACCTTAAAACTTATGGAATTATGGTCACTGTTCCCGAAATGCTCCCCTACTGAAACTTTGACCACCTGGCCGGGCTCATTCCCCAATACCAGGTCCAGTATGGCCCCATCCCTAGTTGGACTATCTACATATTATTTCAAGAAGCCCTCCTGGATGCTCCTCACAAATTCTCCCCCATCTAAGCCCCTAGCACTAAGTGAGTCCCAGTCAATATTGGGGAAGTTAAAATCACCCACCACTACAACCCTCTTACCTTTACATCTTTCCAAAATCTGTCTACATATCTGCTCCTCTACCTCCCGCTGGCTGTTGGGAGGCCTGTGGTAAACCCCCAACATCGTGACTGCACCCTTCCTATTCCTGAGTTCCACCCATATTGCCTCGCTGCACGACCTCTCCGAGGTGTCCTCCCGCAGTACAGTTGTGATATTCTCCTTAACCAGTAATGCAACTTCCCCACCCCTTTTACATCCCCCTCTATCCCGCCTGAAGCTTCTAAATCCTGGAACATTTAGCTGCCAATCCTGACCTTCCCTCAACCAAGTCTCTGTAATAGCAACAGCATCATAGTTCCAAGTACTAATCCAAGCTCTAAGTTCATCTGCCTTACCTGTTATACTTCTCGCATTGAAACAAATGCACTTCAGACCACCAGTCCCGCTGTGCTCCGCAACATCTCCCTGCCTGCTCTTCCTCTTAGTCTTACTGGCCTTATTTACTAGTTCCCCCTCATTTATTTCACTTGCTGTCCTCCTGCTCTGGTTCCCACCCTCCCGAGTGACGCTAGCAAACCTTGTAGCCAGGATATTTGTGCCCCTCCAGTTTAGATGCAACCCGTCCTTCTTGTACAGGTCCCATTTGTCCTTGAAGAGATCCCAATGGTCCAGATATCGGAAACCCTCCCTTCTACACCAGCTGTTCAGCCACGTGTTTAGCTGCACTATCTTCCTATTTCTAGCTTCACTGGCACGTGGCACAGGGAGTAATCCCGAGATTACAACCCTAGAGGTCCTGTTTTTTAATAACTTTCTACCTAACTCCCTAAACTCCCCCTGCAGGACCTCGTCACTCTTCCTGCCTATGTCGTTGGTACCAATGTGTACCACAACCTCTGGCTGTTCACCCTCCCCCTTCAGAATGCCCCCTGTCCGTTCAGAGACATCCTTGACCCTGGCACCAGGGAGGCAACATACCATCCTGGAGTCTCTTTCACGTCCACAGAAGCGCCTATCTGTGCCCGACTATAGAGTCCCCTGTAACTATTGCTCTTCTGCGCTTTGTCCCTCCCTGCTGAACAACAGTGCCAGCCGTGGTGCCACTGCTCTGGCTGCTGCTGTTTTCCCCTGATAGGCCATCCCCCACAACAGTATCCAAAACGGTATTTTTGTTGGAGAGTTAGATGGTCCTACCATCCATTGTATACTCCCTTGCCTTGTTAGTCCTCCCAAAATGCATCACCTCACACTTCTCAGGATTAAATTCCATTTGCCACTGCTCCGCCCATCTTAATCGTCCTGTAATCTAAGGCTTTCCTCCTCCTATTTATGACACCACCAATTTCTGTGTCATCTGCGAACTTAGTGATCATAGAATCATGGCCCATCGTGTCTGTGCCGGTCGAAAAACAATCCACCTATTCTAATCCCACCTTCCAGCATTTGGTCCGTAGCCCTGCAGATTACGGCACTTGAGGTACATATCCAGACTCCTTTTAAATGAGTTGAGGGTCTCTGCCTCAACTACCCTTTCAGGCAGTGAGTTCCAGACCCCCACCACCCACTAGGTGAAAAAATGTTTTCCTCTTCTCCCCTCTAATCTTTCTACCAATCACTTTAAATCTATGCCCCCTCGTCACTGACCTCTCTGCTAAGGTGAATAGACCCTTCACCTCCACTGTATCCAGGCCCCTCACAATTTAGACATTTCAATCAGATCTCTCCTCAGCCTTCTCTGTTCCAAGGAGAACAAACTCAGCCTATTCAATCTTTCCACATAGCTTGTTCACAAATTGAAACCCATGGGATTAGACAGACAGTGGCTGTGTGGATTTAAAATTGGCGAAGCAATAGAAAGCAGAGAGTAGTGGTGAAGGGTGATTTTCAGACTGGAGGGAAGTCTCCTGGGGTGTTCCCCAGGCTCTTTGCACCACTGCTCTTTTTGATCGATATTCCTGATCTAGACTGGGGTAAACAAGGCTTAATTTCCAAGTTTGCAGATGTCACAAAGCTCAGAAATGTAGTAAACAGACAGGAGGATCGTGACAGACTTCAGGGGGACAAAGATGAAATGGGCAGGCAGGTGGCAGATGACATTTAATGCCGAGAAGTGTGAAATGATACATTTTGGTAGGAAGAATGAAGGGAGGCAATATAAAATAAAGAATACAATTCTAAAGGGAGTGTTGGAGCAGAGAGACCTGGGGGTTTATGCAGACAAATCTTTGAAGACGGAAGGAGGTTGTTTTCAAACATACAGGATCCTGGGCTTTCGAAATAGAGGTATAGTCTACAAAACCAAGGAAGTTACCATGAAGCTTTATAAAACACTAGTTTGTCTCCAGCTGGAATGTTGTGTCCAGTTCTGCATGTCACACACTTTAGGACAGATGTCACAGCATTGGAGAGGACACAGAGGAGGTTTCTCGATTGGTTCCAGGGATGAGCGAATTCCCTTCTGTGGACAGACTGCAGAAGCTGGGTTTATTATCTTCAAAACAGAGAAGGTCAAAGGGAGATTTGACAGAGGCGATCAAAATCATGAGGGGTTTTGATCGAGTTCCCATATCCCATCTGGGTTATAAAAACCCCAACCGCTTCATTAAAGTCTGAGATAGTAATGGACCAGGGAGACAGAGATAGGCGGGCCGAGGAGACGGGGAGACGGAGAGGTGAATGGGCCGGGGAGATAGAGACAGGGAGGCAGAGACGAGGAGACAGAGACGGAGAGGTGGATGGGCCAAGGAGACAGAGATGGAGAGACGGAGAGGTGGATGGGCCGGGGAGGCAGAGACGGGGAGACAGAGACGGAGAGGTGGATGGGCCGGGGAGGCAGAGACAGGGACGGGGAGGCAGGGACGGGGAATGTTTATGGTCAGCCCCATTTTTCAAAAAGCAGGTTTAGTTTTGAAATGAAGACGACCAAGCCACAGATATGTGACAATGAATATTTACTGATTTTTAGACAGAATAATATTCAGATCTGGCTGACAAAACTATATTATAAAGTTATAAAAAAAGCATTGCTTCTGCTTTTTGCCAGCTCCAGCACAGTGACAGTGTCAGGTGAGTCACAACAACTGCAACAAGCTTGACTGACTGCACAAGTTCAGCAATAATGACATGAAAAGACACAGATGTTGGCAGTGGCACCCGGAACATTCCTCGCTGGTTCCTTGGCTATAAACACGCTGGCTCATTTGGACACCTGCATCACAAACCACCAGGTAAAGAAACAGAAAATGGATACTGCTGTTCCTACGCACTCCCACATGAGGCAGATTAAATTCCAACAGGCCATAATCGTCATTGGCCCTCAGCTCCTGGAGAGAGACTGGTCCTGCTCTCACATCAGTCACTATGATTTAAACAGCAGCAAGCACCCAGTGCCCAGACAGGAATGGAATGGCACTCTGTAACTCACAGCTCACTGCTCCACAACATGGCAGATACCCAAATGTGCCCACGTCCTGTTCCTGAGCCACAGAGATAGTCACTGACAACATGTTGGCATTCATTGGAACGCTGGTGTGGGGAGTGCTGGGCAGTACGCTGGCGTGGGGAGTGCTGGGCAGTACGCTGGCGTGGGGAGGGCTGGGCAGTACGCTGGCGTGGGGAGTGCTGGGCAGCATATACCCAGAGGGTTAGACTGGGTGCACTCCAGCTGGAATAGTTATTTGATTGGTTAGTGTGATCGGGAGTAATCGCTTTGTGAAAACGGAGAGCTGTCGAACACTGCAACAAGTCGTCAGTTTGTGCAGAATGACAGTAAGATTTACAGAATGTAGATGTGTTTAGGGAATGTCTCCCAGACACCGTGGTCTCCTGGCACTTGTCTGATCAGAGTTTGCTGAGGAGTTCCCTGGTTAGAGGTTTCCTGCCTGTCGAGCAGATTGGACAGCAGAAGGAGGGAGGAACAGCTGGCGCTGATACCGGTCATTATGGCTGTGTGTAGACAGATTGGTTTATACACAATATCGTTCCATCAGGCCAGAGGCACCTTTGCAAGTACTGACCCAGGAAATGTACCCTGAAATCAGATCAACAGATCAAGGTGTTAGTCAGACCTCAGACCTCATCCTGGACTTGGGAGAATTGAAACCATCGAGGTTGAAAGGGACAACTTCCCAATACATCAGCTCCTTCCATCAGATCAGTAGAAGAGAGAGAGAGAGAGAGAGAGAGAGAGAGGGGGGAGAGAGAGAGAGAGAGAGAGAGAGAGAGAGAGAGAGAGAGAGTGGGAGAGAGTGGGGAGAGGGGGGAGAGAGAGAGTGGGAGAGGGGGGGAGAGGAGAGAGTGGGAGAGGGGGGAGAGAGAGAGTGGGAGAGGGGGGAGAGAGAGAGTGGGAGAGGGGGGAGAGAGAGAGAGATGGAGGAGAGGGGGGAGAGAGAGAGTGGGAGAGGGGGGAGAGAGAGAGTGGGAGAGGGGGGAGAGAGAGAGTGGGAGAGGGGGGAGAGAGAGAGTGGGAGAGGGGGGGAGAGAGAGAGTGGGAGAGGGGGGAGAGAGAGAGTGGGAGAGGGGGGAGAGAGAGAGTGGGAGAGGGGGGAGAGAGAGAGTGGAGAGGGGGGAGAGAGAGAGTGGGAGAGGGGGGAGAGAGAGAGTGGGAGAGGGGGAGAGAGAGAGTGGGAGAGGGGGGAGAGAGAGTGGGAGAGGGGGAGAGAGAGAGTGAGAAGGGACAGAGAGAGAGAGTGAGAAAGGGACAGAGAGAGAGCAAGAGATTTTTCACTCCTACTTGGTGATGAAAAGGAAACAACTGAGAGCCATGGAGTTGTTTGAGGGAGATGTGGCTGGTGGTGGGAGGAGAATGATGTGGGGGATTTTGGGGGGGCGATTGTGGGCAGGGTGGGCTTTATTATTGCTTTCCTATTTCTCCTGTACCTGTAATAAGTGTTGAAAACTACTCCTGTTGGAGAAATCTGACCCGGTTACCCAAATCGTCACTGCAGTCTTTGTCCGTCCACTGGTCCTGGGCCCAGCAGTGCAGTTCCAGATGTCAGGAATATCTATTGCTCCTTTGTCCAGTTTGTAAACGGACTCTTCTTGGCTGCAGGATCTCAGTACGGGAGGTGTCACTTCATCCAGGCTGCTCCGGTTAATCACAGCAGTCGGCTGCCTTTCCCTCAATTCCTTGCTCTTTCTCCAGATCCCTTCTTTCCCAAGTATCCATCGTTCTTTTAAATTAACAGAGTTTGTATCTGTGATCTCCTGGGAAATCTGTCCATCTTTGCTTTCAGCAAGACATGTTTGCTGGATTCACTTTAAGGCAGCAGATCTCAAATTGACAGATCCAGAGGTGCAGCTCTCCACGTCACTCACTCACAGCCTGAAACCCTGGTCTGTACCCTCACTGTAACCCCCATTCTCTCCCTCCCCGTTACCCACAGTATCCGTGTGTAATGTATGTCAGCCCATGGCCCAGAACTGTTTCACTTTCTAATGCATGTGAACCAGCACACAGCAGTTTAAAAGTATTTGAATGGCAAGTCAAACATGGCCCAGTTGGACCTCGATTTCTGTGGCTCCAATCGTGAAGATGCTGCATGATTAAACCCCAACCAACCAGACTGCAGCAAGAACCAAGGTGACTCGAATGAGCGGTTCCCTGGCTGAGAGCAATTGTTCAGACCATTGTCACCTGGAATGATGCAGCATTGTAAGGGCTGAGTCTGTGTTCCAGAGCAGCTTTGTACTGTCATATGATTTCAGAGCTGCTACAGGGTCAGGAGAGGCTCTCACCTCTTCAGCTGGTCAAGGAGTGGATTGGTCTCTGACTCTGGAGTTTTCACACTATCTGTTCTCACAATACACGTGGGCCGATGTCTGTTCAGCATGTGAATGAGCTGCTGCCGTTCTTCTTTCAGTTCCTCAATCTGTGCTTTCAACTCAGAGTTCATCAGCTCCAGTCTCTCCGACTCCTGTTAGCAGAAAACAGTAAGATCTCAGTGTCATGATGGGCACAACACATCTCCCATTGAAACACTCTCGGACCTGCATCAACATGGGTGGGGGGGGGGGGGGGGGCGGTGCGGTGACAAATGTGACACCCTTATTCAAGAAAGGGTGTAAGGACAGTTCGAGCAACTACACACCAGTTGTTTAACATCAGTGTTGGGTACGGTTTTAGAAACAATAATCAGGGAAAATATTAATGAGATACTTGGAGAGGTTTGAGTTAATTAAGGATAGTCAGCACGGATTTGGAAAAGGCAGATCATGCTTGATTAATCTAATTAAATTTTTTGAAGATGTAACAGAGAAGGTTGATAAAGGGAATGTGGTGGATGTTGTCTACATGGATTTTCAGAAAGCATTTGACAAGGTACCACATAAAAGGCTGGTTAACAAAATTGCGGCTCATGAAACAGGAGGGTCAGTGTCCAGTTGGTTAAAAAATTGGCTCAAGGACAGAAAACAGGAAGTCATGGTAAATGACTATTTTTCAGACTGGAGGATGGTAGACGGTGCTGTTCCCCACGGGTCAGTGCTGGGACCACTGCTTTTTGCTATATATAAATGACTTGGATCTTGGAATACAGAGTAGAATTTCAAAATTTGCTGACGACACCAAACTTGGAGGAGTGGCAACAGTGAAGATGATACGAACCACCTGCAACCGGACAGATAGGCTAGCAGACTGGGCAGAGAAGTGGCAGATGGAATTAATACTGACAAGTATGAGGTGATACCATTTGGCAGAAGGGATAGGGTGAGGCAATATAGACTTAATGGCACAGTTCTAAAGAGTGTGCAGGGACAGAGGTACCTGGGGGTGCATGTACATTATGGTTGAATGTGGCAGGACATATTGAGAGAGTGGTTAGTAAAGTATATGGGATCTTGGGATTCATAAACAGAAGTACTGAGTACAAAAGCAGAGAAGTTATGCTGAACCTTTATAAAGCTCTGGTTAGGCCCCAACTAGAGTATTGTGTCCAGTTCTGGTCACCATACTTTAGGAAGGATGTGGGAGTCCTTGAGGGGGTGCAGAGGGCATTTACTAGAATGGTTCCAGGGATGGGAATTTTAGTTACAAGGTTAGGTTGGAAAAGCTGGGATTTGTTCTCCCTGGAGCAAAGGAGATTGAGGGGAGATTTGATACAAGTGTACATATTACGACAGGCTTAGATAAGTTAGACAAGGAAAAACTGTTCCCATTAACTGATGGTACAAGGACTAGGGGACGCAGATGTAAAGTTCTGGGCAAATGATGTGGGGGAATGTGAGGAACTCGCTGCCCACGAGGGTGGTGGAAATGGAGACAATCAATGATTTCAAAGGGAAATTGGATGGGCACCTGAGGGAAATTAATTTGCAGGGTTACGGGGATCGAGTGGGGGAGTGGGACAGACTGAATTGCTCTGTGTAGAGTCAACATGGACACGATGGGTCCAATGATCTCCTACTGTGCCGTAAATGACACTATTTGTGTATAGGAGCCTATAGGAGTCTATAATGGCACTTCTAATACCTTGCTAAAAATCAAATTATTGAAACTAAACTAAAAATAGTTATATAACAGGTACAAATTTTCTTTGCTATAAGTCTGGTCTATTTAAAGTAGGAATATCACAACTGTGCAATATTAATCTGCTAACACTCAGCAGCAAAGCAATAATGAATAACAGTCGAAAAACTCACAACAACTAGCACTGAGAGATTGAAACAGGATAAGAGAGACAATGTACCCGCACTAACTCATACCCTGTCAAACCCCATCACTCCCAGCAGCAGACCCTCAAACACAGCCCAGTCCTGCTGCATTAACAATGTGACTGACAGAAATAGACAATCAACAGCATACCCAGAAAGCAATATTCTTGAGTCTTGTAATCAATGTAAACCATGCACATGCCAAGTAACAGACTGGCAGTAAACGGCTACCTGTGGAAACGTCAAGTAACAGACTGGCAGTAAACCGCTACCTGTGGAAACGTCAAGTAACAGACTGGCAGTAAACCGCTACCTGTGGAAACGTCAAGTAACAGACTGGCAGTAAACCGCTGACTGTGGAAACGTCAAGTAACAGACTGGCAGTAAACCGCTGACTGTGGAAACGTCAAGTAACAGACTGGCAGTAAACTGCTACCTGTGGAAACGTCAAGTAACAGACTGGCAGTAAACCGCTGACTGTGGAAACGTCAAGTAACAGACTGGCAGTAAACTGCTACCTGTGGAAACCTCAAGTAACAGACTGGCAGTAAACTGCTGACTGTGGAAACGTCAAGTAACAGACTGGCAGTAAACTGCTACCTGTGGAAACGTCAAGTAACAGACTGGCAGTAAACCGCTGACTGTGGAAACGTCAAGTAACAGACTGGCAGTAAACTGCTACCTGTGGAAACGTCAAGTGGCAGACTGGCAGTAAACCGCTGACCGTGGAAACGTCAAGTAACAGACTTGCAGTAAACCGCTGACTGTGGAAACGTCAAGTAACAGACTGGCAGTAAACCGCTGACTGTGGAAACGTCAAGTAACAGACTGGCAGTAAACCGCTACCTGTGGAAACGTCAAGTGGCAGACTGGCAGTAAACTGCTACCTGTGGAAACGTCAAGTAACAGACTGGCAGTAAACCGCTACCTGTGGAAACGTCAAGTAACAGACTGGCAGTAAACTGCTGACTGTGGAAATGTCAAGTAACAGACTGGCGGTAAACTGCTACCTGTGGAAACGTCAAGTAACAGACTGGCAGTAAACTGCTACCTGTGGAAACGTCAAGTAACAGACTGGCAGTAAACCGCTGACTGTGGAAACGTGAAGTAACAGACTGGCAGTAAACTGCTACCTGTGGAAACGTCAAGTAACAGACTGGCAGTAAACTGCTACCTGTGGAAACGTCAAGTGGCAGACTGGCAGTAAACTGCTACCTGTGGAAACGTCAAGTAACAGACTGGCAGTAAACTGCTACCTGTGGAAACGTCAAGTAACAGACTGGCAGTAAACCGCTGACTGTGGAAACGTCAAGTAACAGACTGGCAGCAAACTGCTACCTGTGGAAACGTCAAGTAACAGACTGGCAGTAAACTGCTACCTGTGGAAACGTCAAGTAACAGACTGGCAGTAAACCGCTGACTGTGGAAACGTCAAGTGGCAGACTGGCAGTAAACTGCTGACTGTGGAAACATCAAGTAACAGACTGGCAGTAAACTGCTGACTGTGGAAACGTCAAGTAACAGACTGGCAGTAAACTGCTGACTGTGGAAACATCAAGTAACAGACTGGCAGTAAACTGCTGACTGTGGAAACATCAAGTAACAGACTGGCAATAAACTGCTACCTGTGGAAACGTCAAGTAACAGACTGGCAGTAAACTGCTACCTGTGGAAAAGTCAAGTGGCAGACTGGCAGTAAACTGCTACCTGTGGAAACGTCAAGTGGCAGACTGGCGGGAAACTGCTGACTGTGGAAACGTCAAGTGGCAGACTGGCAGTAAACCGCTGACTGTGGAAACGTCAAGTGGCAGACTGGCAGTAAACTGCTACCTGTGGAAACGTCAAGTAACAGACTGACAGTAAACTGCTGACTGTGGAAACGTCAAGTAACAGACTGACAGTAAACTGCTGACTGTGGAAACGTCAAGTAACAGACTGACAGTAAACTGCTGACTGTGGAAACGTCAAGTAACAGACTGGCAGTAAACTGCTACCTGTGGAAACGTCAAGTAACAGACTGGCAGTAAACCGCTGACTGTGGAAACGTCAAGTAACAGACTGGCAGTAAACCGCTACCTGTGGAAACGTCAAGTAACAGACTGGCAGTAAACTGCTGACTGTGGAAACGTCAAGTAACAGACTGGCAGTAAACTGCTACCGGTGGAAACGTCAAGTAACAGACTGGCAGTAAACTGCTACCTGTGGAAACGTCAAGTAACAGACTGGCAGTAAACTGCTGACTGTCGAAACGTCAAGTAACAGACTGACAGTAAACCGCTACCTGTGGAAACGTCAAGTAACAGACTGGCAGTAAACCGCTGACTGTGGAAACGTCAAGTAACAGACTGGCAGTAAACCGCTGACTGTGGAAACGTCAAGTGGCAGACTGGCAGTAAACTGCTACCTGTGGAAACGTCAAGTAACAGACTGGCAGTAAACTGCTGACTGTGGAAACGTCAAGTGGCAGACTGGCAGTTAACTGCTACCTGTGGAAACGTCAAGTAACAGACTGGCAGTAAACTGCTGACTGTGGAAACGTCAAGTAACAGACTGGCAGTAAACTGCTGACTGTGGAAACGTCAAGTAACAGACTGGCAGTAAACTGCTGACTGTGGAAACGTCAAGTAACAGACTGGCAGTAAACTGCTGACTGTGGAAACGTCAAGTAACAGACTGGCAGTAAACTGCTACCTGTGGAAACGTCAAGTGGCAGACTGGCAGTAAACTGCTACCTGTGGAAACGTCAAGTGGCAGACTGGCGGTAAACTGCTACCTGTGGAAACGTCAAGTGGCAGACTGGCAGTAAACTGCTACCTGTGGAAACGTCAAGTGGCAGACTGGCGGTAAACTGCTACCTGTGGAAACGTCAAGTGGCAGACTGGCAGTAAACTGCTACCTGTGGAAACGTCAAGTGGCAGACTGGCAGTAAACTGCTACCTGTGGAAACGTCAAGTAACAGACTGGCAGGAAACTGCTGACTGTGGAAACGTCAAATAACAGACTGGCGGGAAACTGCTACCTGTGGAAACGTCAAGTAACAGACTGGCGGTAAACTGCTACCTGTGGAAAAGTCAAGTAACAGACTGGCAGTAAACTGCTACCTGTGGAAACGTCAAGTAACAGACTGGCAGGAAACTGCTGACTGTGGAAACGTCAAATAACAGACTGGCGGTAAACTGCTACCTGTGGAAACGTCAAGTAACAGACTGGCAGTAAACCGCTGACTGTAGAAACGTCAAGTAACAGACTGGCAGTAAACTGCTGACTGTAGAAACGTCAAGTAACAGAATGGCAGTAAACCGCTGACTGTGGAAACGTCAAGTAACAGACTGGCAGTAAACTGCTGACTGCAGAAACGTCAAGTAACAGAATGGCAGTAAACTGCTACCTGTGGAAACGTCAAGTAACAGACTGGCAGTAAACCGCTGACTGTGGAAACGTCAAGCGGCAGACTGGCAGTAAACTGCTACCTGTGGAAACGTCAAGCGGCAGACTGGCAGTAAACGGCTACCTGTGGAAACGTCAAGTAACAGACTGGCAGTAAACTGCTACCTGTGGAAACGTCAAGTAACAGACTGGCAGCAAACTGCTACCTGTGGAAATGTCAAGTAACAGACTGGCAGTAAACCGCTGACTGTGGAAACGTCAAGTAACAGACTGGCAGGAAACTGCTACCTGTGGAAACGTCAAGTAACAGACTGGCAGTAAACTGCTACCTGTGGAAACGTCAAGTAACAGACAGGCAGTAAACTGCTACCTGTGGAAACGTCAAGTGGCAGACTGGCAGTAAACCGCTGACTGTGGAAACGTCAAGTGGCAGACTGGCAGTAAACTGCTACCTGTGGAAACGTCAAGTAACAGACTGGCGGTAAACTGCTGCCTGTGGAAACGTCAAATAACAGACTGGCGGTAAACTGCTACCTGTGGAAACGTCAAGTAACAGACTGGCGGTAAACTGCTACCTGTGGAAAAGTCAAGTAACAGACTGGCAGTAAACTGCTGACTGTAGAAACGTCAAGTAACAGAATGGCAGTAAACCGCTGACTGTGGAAACGTCAAGTAACAGAATGGCAGTAAACCGCTGACTGTGGAAACGTCAAGTAACAGACTGGCAGTAAACTGCTGACTGTAGAAACGTCAAGTAACAGAATGGCAGTAAACCGCTGACTGTGGAAACGTCAAGTAACAGACTGGCAGTAAACTGCTACCTGTGGAAACGTCAAGTAACAGACAGGCAGTAAACTGCTACCTGTGGAAACGTCAAGTGGCAGACTGGCAGTAAACCGCTGACTGTGGAAACGTCAAGTGGCAGACTGGCAGTAAACTGCTACCTGTGGAAACGTCAAGTAACAGACTGGCGGTAAACTGCTGCCTGTGGAAACGTCAAATAACAGACTGGCGGTAAACTGCTACCTGTGGAAACGTCAAGTAACAGACTGGCGGTAAACTGCTACCTGTGGAAAAGTCAAGTAACAGACTGGCAGTAAACTGCTGACTGTAGAAACGTCAAGTAACAGAATGGCAGTAAACCGCTGACTGTGGAAACGTCAAGTAACAGAATGGCAGTAAACCGCTGACTGTGGAAACGTCAAGTAACAGACTGGCAGTAAACTGCTGACTGTAGAAACGTCAAGTAACAGAATGGCAGTAAACCGCTGACTGTGGAAACGTCAAGCGGCAGACTGGCAGTAAACTGCTACCTGTGGAAACGTCAAGTAACAGACTGGCAGTAAACTGCTACCTGTGGAAATGTCAAGTAACAGACTGGCAGTAAACCGCTGACTGTGGAAACGTCAAGCGGCAGACTGGCAGTAAACTGCTACCTGTGGAAACGTCAAGTAACAGACTGGCAGTAAACTGCTACCTGTGGAAATGTCAAGTAACGGACTGGCAGTAAACTGCTACCTGTGGAAACGTCAAGTGGCAGACTGGCAGTAAACTGCTACCTGTGGAAACGTCAATTAACAGACTGGCAGTAAACTGCTACCTGTGGAAACGTCAAGTAACAGACTGGCAGTAAACTGCTACCTGTGGAAATGTCAAGTAACAGACTGGCAGTAAACCGCTGACTGTGGAAACGTCAAGCGGCAGACTGGCAGTAAACTGCTACCTGTGGAAACGTCAAGTAACAGACTGGCAGTAAACTGCTACCTGTGGAAACGTCAAGTGGCAGACTGGCAGTAAACTGCTACCTGTGGAAACGTCAAGTAACAGACAGGCAGTAAACTGCTACCTGTGGAAACGTCAAGTGGCAGACTGGCAGTAAACCGCTGACTGTGGAAACGTCAAGCGGCAGACTGGCAGTAAACGGCTACCTGTGGAAACGTCAAGTAACAGACTGGCAGTAAACTGCTACCTGTGGAAACGTCAAGTAACAGACTGGCAGTAAACTGCTACCTGTGGAAATGTCAAGTAACAGACTGGCAGTAAACCGCTGCCTGTGGAAACATCAAGGAACAGACTGGCAGTAAACTGCTACCTGTGGAAACGTCAAGCGGCAGACTGGCAGTAAACGGCTACCTGTGGAAACGTCAAGTAACAGACTGGCAGTAAACTGCTACCTGTGGAAACGTCAAGTAACAGACTGGCAGCAAACTGCTACCTGTGGAAATGTCAAGTAACAGACTGGCAGTAAACCGCTGACTATGGAAACGTCAAGTGGCAGACTGGCAGTAAACTGCTACCTGTGGAAACGTCAAGTAACAGACTGGCAGGAAACTGCTACCTGTGGAAACGTCAAGTAACAGACTGGCAGTAAACTGCTACCTGTGGAAACGTCAAGTAACAGACTGGCAGTAAACTGCTACCTGTGGAAACGTCAAGTAACAGACTGGCAGTAAACTGCTACCTGTGGAAACGTCAAGTAACAGACTGGCAGTAAACTGCTACCTGTGGAAACGTCAAGTAACAGACTGGCAGTAAACTGCTACCTGTGGAAACGTCAAGTAACAGACTGGCAGTAAACCGCTGACTGTGGAAACGTCAAGTAACAGACTGGCAGTAAACCGCTGACTGTGGAAACGTCAAGCGGCAGACTGGCAGTAAACGGCTACCTGTGGAAACGTCAAGTAACAGACTGGCAGTAAACTGCTACCTGTGGAAACGTCAAGTAACAGACTGGCAGTAAACTGCTACCTGTGGAAATGTCAAGTAACAGACTGGCAGTAAACCGCTGACTGTGGAAACATCAAGGAACAGACTGGCAGTAAACTGCTACCTGTGGAAACGTCAAGCGGCAGACTGGCAGTAAACGGCTACCTGTGGAAACGTCAAGTAACAGACTGGCAGTAAACTGCTACCTGTGGAAACGTCAAGTAACAGACTGGCAGCAAACTGCTACCTGTGGAAATGTCAAGTAACAGACTGGCAGTAAACCGCTGACTGTGGAAACGTCAAGTGGCAGACTGGCAGTAAACTGCTACCTGTGGAAACGTCAAGTAACAGACTGGCAGGAAACTGCTACCTGTGGAAACGTCAAGTAACAGACTGGCAGTAAACTGCTACCTGTGGAAACGTCAAGTAACAGACTGGCAGTAAACTGCTACCTGTGGAAACGTCAAGTAACAGACTGGCAGTAAACTGCTACCTGTGGAAACGTCAAGTAACAGACTGGCAGTAAACTGCTACCTGTGGAAATGTCAAGTAACAGACTGGCAGTAAACCGCTGACTGTGGAAACATCAAGGAACAGACTGGCAGTAAACTGCTACCTGTGGAAATGTCAAGTAACAGACTGGCAGTAAACCGCTGACTGTGGAAACATCAAGGAACAGACTGGCAGTAAACTGCTACCTGTGGAAACGTCAAGCGGCAGACTGGCAGTAAACGGCTACCTGTGGAAACGTCAAGTAACAGACTGGCAGTAAACTGCTACCTGTGGAAACGTCAAGTAACAGAGTGGCAGCAAACTGCTACCTGTGGAAATGTCAAGTAACAGACTGGCAGTAAACCGCTGACTGTGGAAACGTCAAGTGGCAGACTGGCAGTAAACTGCTACCTGTGGAAACGTCAAGTAACAGACTGGCAGGAAACTGCTACCTGTGGAAACGTCAAGTAACAGACTGGCAGTAAACTGCTACCTGTGGAAACGTCAAGTAACAGACTGGCAGTAAACTGCTACCTGTGGAAACGTCAAGTAACAGACTGGCAGTAAACCGCTGACTGTGGAAACGTCAAGTAACAGACTGGCAGTAAACTGCTGACTGTGGAAACGTCAAGTGGCAGACTGGCAGTAAACCGCTGACTGTGGAAACGTCAAGTGGCAGACTGGCAGCAAACCGCTGACTGTGGAAACGTCAAGTGGCAGACTGGCAGTAAACTGCTACCTGTGGAAACGTCAAGTGGCAGACTGGCAGGAAACTGCTACCTGTGGAAACGTCAAGTAACAGACTGGCAGTAAACTGCTGACTGTGGAAACGTCAAGTAACAGACTGGCAGTAAACTGCTACCGGTGGAAACGTCAAGTAACAGACTGGCAGTAAACTGCTACCTGTGGAAACGTCAAGTAACAGACTGGCAGTAAACCGCTGACTGTGGAAACGTCAAGTAACAGACTGGCAGTAAACCGCTACCTGTGGAAACGTCAAGTAACAGACTGGCAGTAAACTGCTGACTGTGGAAACGTCAAGTAACAGACTGGCAGTAAACTGCTACCGGTGGAAACGTCAAGTAACAGACTGGCAGTAAACTGCTACCTGTGGAAACGTCAAGTAACAGACTGGCAGTAAACTGCTACCTGTGGAAACGTCAAGTAACAGACTGGCAGTAAACTGCTGACTGTCGAAACGTCAAGTAACAGACTGACAGTAAACCGCTACCTGTGGAAACGTCAAGTAACAGACTGGCAGTAAACCGCTGACTGTGGAAACGTCAAGTAACAGACTGGCAGTAAACCGCTGACTGTGGAAACGTCAAGTAACAGACTGGCATTAAACCGCTGACTGTGGAAACGTCAAGTGGCAGACTGGCAGTAAACTGCTACCTGTGGAAACGTCAAGTAACAGACTGGCAGTAAACTGCTGACTGTGGAAACGTCAAGTGGCAGACTGGCAGTTAACTGCTACCTGTGGAAACGTCAAGTAACAGACTGGCAGTAAACTGCTGACTGTGGAAACGTCAAGTAACAGACTGGCAGTAAACTGCTGACTGTGGAAACGTCAAGTAACAGACTGGCAGTTAACTGCTGACTGTGGAAACGTCAAGTAACAGACTGGCAGTAAACTGCTGACTGTGGAAACGTCAAGTAACAGACTGGCAGTAAACTGCTGACTGTGGAAACGTCAAGTAACAGACTGGCAGTAAACTGCTACCTGTGGAAACGTCAAGTAACAGACTGGCAGTAAACTGCTACCTGTGGAAACGTCAAGTGGCAGACTGGCAGTAAACGGCTACCTGTGGAAACGTCAAGTAACAGACTGGCAGTAAACTGCTACCTGTGGAAACGTCAAGTAACAGACTGGCAGTAAACTGCTACCTGTGGAAATGTCAAGTAACAGACTGGCAGTAAACCGCTGACTGTGGAAACATCAAGTAACAGACTGGCAGTAAACTGCTACCTGTGGAAACGTCAAGCGGCAGACTGGCAGTAAACAGCTACCTGTGGAAACGTCAAGTAACAGACTGGCAGTAAACTGGTACCTGTGGAAACGTCAAGTAACAGACTGGCAGTAAACTGCTACCTGTGGAAATGTCAAGTAACAGACTGGCAGTAAACTGCTGACTGTGGAAACGTCAAGTAACAGACTGGCAGTAAACTGCTACCGGTGGAAACGTCAAGTAACAGACTGGCAGTAAACTGCTGACTGTGGAAACGTCAAGTGGCAGACTGGCAGTAAACTGCTGACTGTGGAAACGTCAAGTGGCAGACTGGCAGTAAACTGCTACCTGTGGAAACGTCAAGTGGCAGACTGGCAGTAAACCGCTACCTGTGGAAACGTCAAGTGGCAGACTGGCAGCAAACCGCTGACTGTGGAAACGTCAAGTGGCAGACTGGCAGTAAACTGCTACCTGTGGAAACGTCAAGTGGCAGACTGGCAGGAAACTGCTACCTGTGGAAACGTCAAGTAACAGACTGGCAGTAAACTGCTGACTGTGGAAACGTCAAGTAACAGACTGGCAGTAAACTGCTACCGGTGGAAACGTCAAGTAACAGACTGGCAGTAAACTGCTACCTGTGGAAACGTCAAGTAACAGACTGGCAGTAAACCGCTGACTGTGGAAACGTCAAGTAACAGACTGGCAGTAAACCGCTACCTGTGGAAACGTCAAGTAACAGACTGGCAGTAAACTGCTGACTGTGGAAACGTCAAGTAACAGACTGGCAGTAAACTGCTACCGGTGGAAACGTCAAGTCACAGACTGGCAGTAAACTGCTGACTGTCGAAACGTCAAGTAACAGACTGACAGTAAACCGCTGACTGTGGAAACGTCAAGTAAAAGACTGGCAGTAAACCGCTGACTGTGGAAACGTCAAGTAACAGACTGGCAGTAAACCGCTGACTGTGGAAACGTCAAGTAACAGACTGGCAGTAAACCGCTGACTGTGGAAACGTCAAGTGGCAGACTGGCAGTAAACTGCTACCTGTGGAAACGTCAAGTAACAGACTGGCAGTAAACTGCTGACTGTGGAAACGTCAAGTAACAGACTGGCAGTTAACTGCTACCTGTGGAAACGTCAAGTAACAGACTGGCAGTAAACTGCTGACTGTGGAAACGTCAAATAACAGACTGGCAGTAAACTGCTGACTGTGGAAACGTCAAGTAACAGACTGGCAGTAAACTGCTGACTGTGGAAACGTCAAGTAACAGACTGGCAGTAAACTGCTGACTGTGGAAACGTCAAGTAACAGACTGGCAGTAAACTGCTGACTGTGGAAACGTCAAGTAACAGACTGGCAGTAAACGGCTACCTGTGGAAACGTCAAGTAACAGACTGGCAGTAAACTGCTACCTGTGGAAACGTCAAGTAACAGACTGGCAGTAAACTGCTACCTGTGGAAATGTCAAGTAACAGACTGGCAGTAAACCGCTGACTGTGGAAACATCAAGTAACAGACTGGCAGTAAACTGCTACCTGTGGAAACGTCAAGCGGCAGACTGGCAGTAAACGGCTACCTGTGGAAACGTCAAGTAACAGACTGGCAGTAAACTGCTACCTGTGGAAACGTCAAGTAACAGACTGGCAGTAAACTGCTACCTGTGGAAATGTCAAGTAACAGACTGGCAGTAAACCGCTGACTGTGGAAACGTCAAGTGGCAGACTGGCAGTAAACTGCTACCTGTGGAAACGTCAAGTAACAGACTGGCAGGAAACTGCTACCTGTGGAAACGTCAAGTAACAGACTGGCAGTAAACTGCTACCTGTGGAAACGTCAAGTAACAGACTGGCAGGAAACTGCTACCTGTGGAAACGTCAAGTAACAGACTGGCAGTAAACTGCTACCTGTGGAAACGTCAAGTAACAGACTGGCAGTAAACCGCTGACTGTGGAAACGTCAAGTGGCAGACTGGCAGTTAACTGCTACCTGTGGAAACGTCAAGTAACAGACTGGCAGTAAACTGCTGACTGTGGAAACGTCAAGTAACAGACTGGCAGTAAACTGCTGACTGTGGAAACGTCAAGTAACAGACTGGCAGTAAACTGCTGACTGTGGAAACGTCAAGTAACAGACTGGCAGTAAACTGCTGACTGTGGAAACGTCAAGTAACAGACTGGCAGTAAACTGCTGACTGTGGAAACGTCAAGTAACAGACTGGCAGTAAACTGCTACCTGTGGAAACGTCAAGTAACAGACTGGCAGTAAACTGCTACCTGTGGAAACGTCAAGTAACAGACTGGCAGTAAACTGCTACCTGTGGAAACGTCAAGTAACAGACTGGCAGTAAACTGCTGACTGTGGAAACGTCAAGTAACAGACTGGCAGTAAACTGCTGACTGTGGAAACGTCAAGTAACAGACTGGCAGTAAACTGCTGACTGTGGAAACGTCAAGTAACAGACTGGCAGTAAACTGCTACCTGCGGAAACGTCAAGTAACAGACTGGCAGTAAACTGCTACCGGTGGAAACGTCAAGTAACAGACTGGCAGTAAACTGCTACCTGTGGAAACGTCAAGTAACAGACTGGCAGTAAACTGCTACCTGTGGAAATGTCAAGTAACAGACTGGCAGTAAACCGCTGACTGTGGAAACATCAAGTAACAGACTGGCAGTAAACTGCTACCTGTGGAAACGTCAAGCGGCTGACTGGCAGTAAACAGCTACCTGTGGAAACGTCAAGTAACAGACTGGCAGTAAACTGCTACCTGTGGAAACGTCAAGTAACAGACTGGCAGTAAACTGCTACCTGTGGAAATGTCAAGTAACAGACTGGCAGTAAACCGCTGACTGTGGAAACGTCAAGTGGCAGACTGGCAGTAAACTGCTGACTGTGGAAACGTCAAGTGGCAGACTGGCAGTAAACCGCTGACTGTGGAAACGTCAAGTGGCAGACTGGCAGCAAACCGCTGACTGTGGAAACGTCAAGTGGCAGACTGGCAGTAAACTGCTACCTGTGGAAACGTCAAGTGGCAGACTGGCAGGAAACTGCTACCTGTGGAAACGTCAAGTAACAGACTGGCAGTAAACTGCTGACTGTGGAAACGTCAAGTAACAGACTGGCAGTAAACTGCTACCGGTGGAAACGTCAAGTAACAGACTGGCAGTAAACTGCTACCTGTGGAAACGTCAAGTAACAGACTGGCAGTAAACTGCTACCTGTGGAAACGTCAAGTAACAGACTGGCAGTAAACCGCTGACTGTGGAAACGTCAAGTAACAGACTGGCAGTAAACCGCTACCTGTGGAAACGTCAAGTAACAGACTGGCAGTAAACTGCTGACTGTGGAAACGTCAAGTAACAGACTGGCAGTAAACTGCTACCTGTGGAAACGTCAAGTAACAGACTGGCAGTAAACTGCTGACTGTGGAAACGTCAAGTAACAGACTGGCAGTAAACTGCTGACTGTGGAAACGTCAAGTAACAGACTGGCAGTAAACGGCTACCTGTGGAAACGTCAAGTAACAGACTGGCAGTAAACTGCTACCTGTGGAAACGTCAAGTAACAGACTGGCAGTAAACTGCTACCTGTGGAAATGTCAAGTAACAGACTGGCAGTAAACCGCTGACTGTGGAAACATCAAGTAACAGACTGGCAGTAAACTGCTACCTGTGGAAACGTCAAGCCGCAGACTGGCAGTAAACGGCTACCTGTGGAAACGTCAAGTAACAGACTGGCAGTAAACTGCTACCTGTGGAAACGTCAAGTAACAGACTGGCAGTAAACTGCTGACTGTGGAAACGTCAAGTAACAGACTGGCAGTAAACTGCTGACTGTGGAAACGTCAAGTAACAGACTGGCAGTAAACTGCTGACTGTGGAAACGTCAAGTAACAGACTGGCAGTAAACTGCTGACTGTGGAAACGTCAAGTAACAGACTGGCAGTAAACTGCTACCGGTGGAAACGTCAAGTAACAGACTGGCAGTAAACTGCTACCGGTGGAAACGTCAAGTAACAGACTGGCAGTAAACTGCTACCTGTGGAAACGTCAAGTAACAGACTGGCAGTAAACCGCTGACTGTGGAAACATCAAGTAACAGACTGGCAGTAAACTGCTACCTGTGGAAACGTCAAGCGGCAGACTGGCAGTAAACAGCTACCTGTGGAAACGTCAAGTAACAGACTGGCAGTAAACTGCTACCTGTGGAAACGTCAAGTAACAGACTGGCAGTAAACTGCTACCTGTGGAAATGTCAAGTAACAGACTGGCAGTAAACCGCTGACTGTGGAAACGTCAAGTGGCAGACTGGCAGTAAACTGCTGACTGTGGAAACGTCAAGTGGCAGACTGGCAGTAAACCGCTGACTGTGGAAACGTCAAGTGGCAGACTGGCAGCAAACCGCTGACTGTGGAAACGTCAAGTGGCAGACTGGCAGTAAACTGCTACCTGTGGAAACGTCAAGTGGCAGACTGGCAGGAAACTGCTACCTGTGGAAACGTCAAGTAACAGACTGGCAGTAAACTGCTGACTGTGGAAACGTCAAGTAACAGACTGGCAGTAAACTGCTACCGGTGGAAACGTCAAGTAACAGACTGGCAGTAAACTGCTACCTGTGGAAACGTCAAGTAACAGACTGGCAGTAAACTGCTACCTGTGGAAACGTCAAGTAACAGACTGGCAGTAAACCGCTGACTGTGGAAACGTCAAGTAACAGACTGGCAGTAAACCGCTACCTGTGGAAACGTCAAGTAACAGACTGGCAGTAAACTGCTGACTGTGGAAACGTCAAGTAACAGACTGGCAGTAAACTGCTACCTGTGGAAACGTCAAGTAACAGACTGGCAGTAAACTGCTGACTGTGGAAACGTCAAGTAACAGACTGGCAGTAAACTGCTGACTGTGGAAACGTCAAGTAACAGACTAGCAGTAAACTGCTGACTGTGGAAACGTCAAGTAACAGACTGGCAGTAAACGGCTACCTGTGGAAACGTCAAGTAACAGACTGGCAGTAAACTGCTACCTGTGGAAACGTCAAGTAACAGACTGGCAGTAAACTGCTACCTGTGGAAATGTCAAGTAACAGACTGGCAGTAAACCGCTGACTGTGGAAACATCAAGTAACAGACTGGCAGTAAACTGCTACCTGTGGAAACGTCAAGCGGCAGACTGGCAGTAAACGGCTACCTGTGGAAACGTCAAGTAACAGACTGGCAGTAAACTGCTACCTGTGGAAACGTCAAGTAACAGACTGGCAGTAAACTGCTACCTGTGGAAATGTCAAGTAACAGACTGGCAGTAAACCGCTGACTGTGGAAATGTCAAGTGGCAGACTGGCAGTAAACTGCTACCTGTGGAAACGTCAAGTAACAGACTGGCAGGAAACTGCTACCTGTGGAAACGTCAAGTAACAGACTGGCAGTAAACTGCTACCTGTGGAAACGTCAAGTAACAGACTGGCAGTAAACTGCTACCTGTGGAAATGTCAAGTAACAGACTGGCAGTAAACCGCTGACTGTGGAAACGTCAAGTAACAGACTGGCAGTAAACTGCTACCTGTGGAAACGTCAAGCGGCAGACTGGCAGTAAACGGCTACCTGTGGAAACGTCAAGTAACAGACTGGCAGTAAACTGCTACCTGTGGAAACGTCAAGCGGCAGACTGGCAGTAAACGGCTACCTGTGGAAACGTCAAGTAACAGACTGGCAGTAAACTGCTACCTGTGGAAACGTCAAGTAACAGACTGGTAGTAAACTGCTACCTGTGGAAATGTCAAGTAACAGACTGGCAGTAAACCGCTGACTGTGGAAATGTCAAGTGGCAGACTGGCAGTAAACTGCTACCTGTGGAAACGTCAAGTAACAGACTGGCAGGAAACTGCTACCTGTGGAAACGTCAAGTAACAGACTGGCAGTAAACTGCTACCTGTGGAAACGTCAAGTAACAGACTGGCAGTAAACTGCTACCTGTGGAAACGTCAAGTAACAGACTGGCAGTAAACCGCTGACTGTGGAAACGTCAAGTAACAGACTGGCAGTAAACTGCTACCTGTGGAAACGTCAAGCGGCAGACTGGCAGTAAACGGCTACCTGTGGAAACATCAAGTAACAGACTGGCAGTAAACTGCTACCTGTGGAAACGTCAAGTAACAGACTGGCAGTAAACTGCTACCTGTGGAAATGTCAAGTAACAGACTGGCAGTAAACCGCTGACTGTGGAAACGTCAAGTGGCAGACTGGCAGTAAACTGCTACCTGTGGAAACGTCAAGTGGCAGACTGGCAGTAAACTGCTACCTGTGGAAACGTCAAGTAACAGACTGGCAGTAAACTGCTACCTGTGGAAACGTCAAGTAACAGACTGGCAGTAAACCGCTGACTGTGGAAACGTCAAGTAACAGACTGGCAGTAAACTGCTACCTGTGGAAACGTCAAGTAACAGACTGGCAGTAAACTGCTACCTGTGGAAACGTCAAGTAACAGACTGGCAGTAAACTGCTACCTGTGGAAATGTCAAGTAACAGACTGGCAGTAAACTGCTACCTGTGGAAACGTCAAGCGGCAGACTGGCAGTAAACGGCTACCTGTGGAAACGTCAAGTAACAGACTGGCAGTAAACTGCTACCTGTGGAAACGTCAAGTAACAGACTGGCAGTAAACTGCTACCTGTGGAAACGTCAAGTAACAGACTGGCAGTAAACCGCTGACTGTGGAAACGTCAAGTAACAGACTGGCAGTAAACTGCTACCTGTGGAAACGTCAAGCGGCAGACTGGCAGTAAACGGCTACCTGTGGAAACGTCAAGTAACAGACTGGCAGTAAACTGCTACCTGTGGAAACGTCAAGTAACAGACTGGCAGTAAACTGCTACCTGTGGAAACGTCAAGTAACAGACTGGCAGTAAACTGCTACCTGTGAAAACGTCAAGTAACAGACTGGCAGTAAATTGCTACCTGTGGAAACGTCAAGTAACAGACTGGCAGTAAACTGCTACCTGTGGAAACGTCAAGTAACAGACTGGCAGTAAACTGCTACCTGTGGAAACATCAAGTAACAGACTGGCAGTAAACTGCTACCTGTGGAAACGTCAAGTAACAGACTGGCAGTAAACTGCTGACTGTGGAAACATCAAGTAACAGACTGGCAGTAAACTGCTCCCTGTGGAAACGTCAAGTAACAGACTGGCAGTAAACTGCTACCTGTGGAAACGTCAAGTAACAGACTGGCAGTAAACCGCTGACTGTGGAAACGTCAAGCGGCAGACTGGCAGTAAACCGCTACCTGTGGAAACGTCAAGTAACAGACTGGCAGTAAACTGCTACCTGTGGAAACGTCAAGTAACAGACTGGCAGTAAACCGCTACCTGTGGAAACGTCAAGTAACAGACTGGCAGTAAACTGCTGACTGTGGAAACGTCAAGCGGCAGACTGGCAGTAAACGGCTACCTGTGGAAACGTCAAGTAACAGACTGGCAGTAAACCGCTACCTGTGGAAACGTCAAGTAACAGACTGGCAGTAAACTGCTACCTGTGGAAACGTCAAGTAACAGACTGGCGGTAAACTGCTACCTGTGGAAACGTCAAGTAACAGACTGGCAGTAAACTGCTACCTGTGGAAACGTCAAGCGGCAGACTGGCAGTAAACGGCTACCTGTGGAAACGTCAAGTAACAGACTGGCAGTAAACTGCTATCTGTGGAAACGTCAAGTAACAGATTGGCAGTAAACTGCTACCTGTGGAAACGTCAAGTAACAGACTGGCAGTAAACTGCTACCTGTGGAAACGTCAAGTAACAGACTGGCAGTAAACTGCTACCTGTGGAAACGTCAAGTAACAGACTGGCAGTAAACTGCTACCTGTGGAAACGTCAAGTAACAGACTGGCAGTAAACTGCTACCTGTGGAAACGTCAAGTAACAGACTGGCAGTAAACTGCTACCTGTGGAAACGTCAAGTAACAGACTGGCAGTAAACTGCTACCTGTGAAAACGTCAAGTAACAGACTGGCAGTAAATTGCTACCTGTGGAAACGTCAAGTAACAGACTGGCAGTAAACTGCTACCTGTGGAAACGTCAAGTAACAGACTGGCAGTAAACTGCTACCTGTGGAAACGTCAAGTAACAGACTGGCAGTAAACTGCTGACTGTGGAAACGTCAAGTAACAGACTGGCAGTAAACTGCTCGCTGTGGAAATGTCAAGTAACAGACTGGCAGTAAACTGCTACCTGTGGAAACGTCAAGTAACAGACTGGCAGTAAACCGCTGACTGTGGAAACGTCAAGCGGCAGACTGGCAGTAAACCGCTACCTGTGGAAACGTCAAGTAACAGACTGGCAGTAAACTGCTACCTGTGGAAACGTCAAGTAACAGACTGGCAGTCAACCGCTACCTGTGGAAACGTCAAGTAACAGACTGGCAGTAAACTGCTGACTGTGGAAATGTCAAGCGGCAGACTGGCAGTAAACCGCTACCTGTGGAAACGTCAAGTAACAGACTGGCAGTAAACTGCTGACTGTGGAAATGTCAAGTAACAGACTGGCAGTAAACCGCTACCTGTGGAAATGTCAATTAACAGACTGGCAGTAAACTGCTACCTGTGGAAACGTCAAGTAACAGACTGGCATTAAACCGCTACCTGTGGAAACGTCAAGTAACAGACTGGCAGTAAACTGCTACCTGTGGAAACGTCAAGGAACAGACTGGCGGTAAACTGCTGACTGTGGAAACGTCAAGTAACAGACTGGCAGTAAACTGCTGCCTGTGGAAACGTCAAGTAACAGACTGGCAGTAAACTGCTACCTGTGGAAACGTCAAGTAACAGACTGGCAGTAAACTGCTACCTGTGGAAACGTCAAGTGGCAGTAAACTGCTACCTGTGGAAACGTCAAGTAACAGACTGGCAGTAAACTGCTACCTGTGGAAACGTCAAGTAACAGACTGGCAGTAAACTGCTACCTGTGGAAACGTCAAGTAACAGACTGGCAGTAAACTGCTACCTGTGGAAACGTCAAGCGGCAGACTGGCAGTAAACCGCTACCTGTGGAAACGTCAAGTAACAGACTGGCAGTAAACTGCTACCTGTGGAAACGTCAAGTAACAGACTGGCAGTCAACCGCTACCTGTGGAAACGTCAAGTAACAGACTGGCAGTAAACTGCTGACTGTGGAAATGTCAAGCGGCAGACTGGCAGTAAACTGCTACCTGTGGAAACGTCAAGTAACAGACTGGCAGTAAACTGCTGACTGTGGAAATGTCAAGTAACAGACTGGCAGTAAACCGCTACCTGTGGAAATGTCAAGTAACAGACTGGCAGTAAACTGCTACCTGTGGAAACGTCAAGTAACAGACTGGCAGTAAACCGCTACCTGTGGAAACGTCAAGTAACAGACTGGCAGTAAACTGCTACCTGTGGAAACGTCAAGTAACAGACTGGCAGTAAACTGCTACCTGTGGAAACGTCAAGTAACAGACTGGCAGTAAACTGCTACCTGTGGAAACGTCAAGTGGCAGACTGGCAGTAAACTGCTACCTGTGGAAATGTCAATTAACAGACTGGCAGTAAACTGCTACCTGTGGAAACGTCAAGTAACAGACTGGCAGTAAACCGCTACCTGTGGAAACGTCAAGTAACAGACTGGCAGTAAACTGCTACCTGTGGAAACGTCAAGTAACAGACTGGCAGTAAACTGCTGACTGTGGAAATGTCAAGCGGCAGACTGGCAGTAAACCGCTACCTGTGGAAACGTCAAGTAACAGACGGGCAGTAAACTGCTGACTGTGGAAATGTCAAGTAACAGACTGGCAGTAAACCGCTACCTGTGGAAATGTCAATTAACAGACTGGCAGTAAACTGCTACCTGTGGAAACGTCAAGTAACAGACTGGCAGTAAACCGCTACCTGTGGAAACGTCAAGTAACAGACTGGCAGTAAACTGCTACCTGTGGAAACGTCAAGGAACAGACTGGCGGTAAACTGCTGACTGTGGAAACGTCAAGTAACAGACTGGCAGTAAACTGCTGCCTGTGGAAACGTCAAGTAACAGACTGGCAGTAAACTGCTACCTGTGGAAACGTCAAGTAACAGACTGGCAGTAAACTGCTACCTGTGGAAACGTCAAGTGGCAGTAAACTGCTACCTGTGGAAACGTCAAGTAACAGACTGGCAGTAAACTGCTACCTGTGGAAACGTCAAGTAACAGACTGGCAGTAAACTGCTACCTGTGGAAACGTCAAGTAACAGACTGGCAGTAAACTGCTACCTGTGGAAACGTCAAGCGGCAGACTGGCAGTAAACCGCTACCTGTGGAAACGTCAAGTAACAGACTGGCAGTCAACCGCTACCTGTGGAAACGTCAAGTAACAGACTGGCAGTAAACTGCTGACTGTGGAAATGTCAAGCGGCAGACTGGCAGTAAACTGCTACCTGTGGAAACGTCAAGTAACAGACTGGCAGTAAACTGCTGACTGTGGAAATGTCAAGTAACAGACTGGCAGTAAACCGCTACCTGTGGAAATGTCAAGTAACAGACTGGCAGTAAACTGCTACCTGTGGAAACGTCAAGTAACAGACTGGCAGTAAACCGCTACCTGTGGAAACGTCAAGTAACAGACTGGCAGTAAACTGCTACCTGTGGAAACGTCAAGTAACAGACTGGCAGTAAACTGCTACCTGTGGAAACGTCAAGTAACAGACTGGCAGTAAACTGCTACCTGTGGAAACGTCAAGTGGCAGACTGGCAGTAAACTGCTACCTGTGGAAACGTCAAGTAACAGACTGGCAGTAAACTGCTACCTGTGGAAACGTCAAGTAACAGACTGGCAGTAAACTGCTACCTGTGGAAACGTCAAGTAACAGACTGGCAGTAAACCGCTACCTGTGGAAACGTCAAGTAACAGACTGGCAGTAAACTGCTACCTGTGGAAACGTCAAGTAACAGACTGGCAGTCAACCGCTACCTGTGGAAACGTCAAGTAACAGACTTTCAGTAAACTGCTGACTGTGGAAATGTCAAGCGGCAGACTGGCAGTAAACCGCTACCTGTGGAAACGTCAAGTAACAGACTGGCAGTAAACTGCTGACTGTGGAAATGTCAAGTAACAGACTGGCAGTAAACCGCTACCTGTGGAAATGTCAATTAACAGACTGGCAGTAAACTGCTACCTGTGGAAACGTCAAGTAACAGACTGGCAGTAAACCGCTACCTGTGGAAACGTCAAGTAACAGACTGGCAGTAAACTGCTACCTGTGGAAACGTCAAGGAACAGACTGGCGGTAAACTGCTGACTGTGGAAACGTCAAGTAACAGACTGGCAGTAAACTGCTGCCTGTGGAAACGTCAAGTAACAGACTGGCAGTAAACTGCTACCTGTGGAAACGTCAAGTAACAGACTGGCAGTAAACTGCTACCTGTGGAAACGTCAAGTGGCAGTAAACTGCTACCTGTGGAAACGTCAAGTAACAGACTGGCAGTAAACTGCTACCTGTGGAAACGTCAAGTAACAGACTGGCAGTAAACTGCTACCTGTGGAAACGTCAAGCGGCAGACTGGCAGTAAACCGCTACCTGTGGAAACGTCAAGTAACAGACTGGCAGTAAACTGCTACCTGTGGAAACGTCAAGTAACAGACTGGCAGTCAACCGCTACCTGTGGAAACGTCAAGTAACAGACTGGCAGTAAACTGCTGACTGTGGAAATGTCAAGCGGCAGACTGGCAGTAAACTGCTACCTGTGGAAACGTCAAGTAACAGACTGGCAGTAAACTGCTGACTGTGGAAATGTCAAGTAACAGACTGGCAGTAAACCGCTACCTGTGGAAATGTCAAGTAACAGACTGGCAGTAAACTGCTACCTGTGGAAACGTCAAGTAACAGACTGGCAGTAAACCGCTACCTGTGGAAACGTCAAGTAACAGACTGGCAGTAAACTGCTACCTGTGGAAACGTCAAGTAACAGACTGGCAGTAAACTGCTACCTGTGGAAACGTCAAGTAACAGACTGGCAGTAAACTGCTACCTGTGGAAACGTCAAGTAACAGACTGGCAGTAAACCGCTACCTGTGGAAACGTCAAGTAACAGACTGGCAGTAAACTGCTACCTGTGGAAACGTCAAGTAACAGACTGGCAGTAAACTGCTACCTGTGGAAACGTCAAGTAACAGACTGGCAGTAAACTGCTACCTGTGGAAACATCAAGTGGCAGACTGGCAGTAAACTGCTGCTGAGTGCTCACCTTCTGCAGGAACTCCGTTCTCTCTTTCTTCTTATTTCTGCATCGAGCTGCTGCCACTTTATTCTTCTCCCTCCTTCGTTTCCGCCGTTCGTCATCCTCCTGATCTGTCTGAAGAGATTTTAAAGGTAAGCATCTCTCCTCCACATAGAATCTTACATCACAGAGAGAGGCTATTCAGCCCATCATATCTGTGCCAAAAAAAGCATCATGTGTCTCCACATTATAGTTTTAAAATTTGCAAGATTTGTTTTTAAAAATATGATCAAATAATAGTAATCCCTGCAAAAATATTTACTCCTGGAAGCAAAATATACAGCCCTTCACCTCAACAAATCGCACCGCAAAACAATGCAAACACTCCTACTGGTTAAATACAGAGTAACGCTCCCTCTACACTGTCCCATCAAACACTCCCAGGACAGGTACAGCACTGGGATTGGCTGCCCACTGATTTGGGAGCCTGAGTGCATCAACGAGGTGCAGCTGACAGTGCTGGTGGCAGTTGGAGGTTGCAGAGGTGGAGAGAGGAGCTACACTGAGCAAGGGAGAGCTTCTACAAACAAGTAGAGGAAAACTCCAACAACAATCACCTTTAAAAGAGAAGAAAGTGACATTCTTTTTTTGTTGGAAACAAGGCTTTGTCTGGAGGTGGGTGCTGAACACCAGTAATTTACTTTGGACTGTTGGGGGAGGAACAAGTGGCTGGAACAACAAGGGGTGGGGCTGCCAATTCAACAGGAATCTGTGCTGCTGCAAAAGCACACAGGAAAGCTCCCTCCCCACCCCAATTGCCAAGCCTGGGTCAGCTGAAGCTGCCCAGCTAAACAGACGGAAGGGGATAGATAGTGCCTGGGCAGCTTCAGCTGACCCAGGTGAAGACGACTCCCCCAACCAGAAGACCGGAAGACCAACTTCAAAGACTGTTTTAAGTGTACTGTGAGCACCACCTCCAGAAAGCAAGTCATCCCTTCCAGCCTGCCCTTGCCTCTCCTCTATTACCTCAGCCTCTCCACTAATCTGTTGTTTGTTTGTTTGTCTTTACTACACATTCAATATTTTCAGTTAAATCGCTGATATTTGGTGTGCAAGTCCACAATTTGGGGTGGGTTTAGCTCTTGGACCCATGGCAAGCCCTTCATCACCGGTGGCGGGGCCCTCTACTACCTACGCAGCTGCAGCTTCTGTGGCTGCCCACGTGGCCCCGTCACCCTTTAAATTATTGACATGCAGCCATGGGGTGAAGAGCTATCCCCACCCCAACATGTCTATTGAGGCCTGCGTTAAGGCAATGGCCGTGGTTGTCGGCCCCTCGGCCATTGTTGCGGCCTCAAAGATGTATGGGAAGGCTGTGTTCTTTTTGAAGACCGAGCGGGCGGTGTCCCTGGCCCTGAGTAAAGGGCTCACTGTGGGGGGGACCTTCCTGCCAGTGGACCCTCTGGGGGCCACTGCGCATCGGATAATGTTGTCCAACGTCCCACCCTTCATTCCCAGTGAGCTCCTCCTCCCCCACCTGCACCATCTGGGGGAGGTGAGGTCGGGGATCACCCCAGTCCGGCTTGGTCTTCGGGAGCACAGCCTCCAACATGTCTACTCCTTCCGCCGCCAGTTATTTATGCAGCTGGCGCGGGAGGAGGACACGGAGGGCCAATTTAATGTGGAGTTCCAGGGGACGGCCTACCGCGTCTTTTGGACCTCGGACGGGGCGCGGTGCCACGTCTGCAAGGGGGTGGGGCATGTTCGGAAGAACTGCCCCAACCTCCCGGCCGCCAGCTCCACCTCGGCGGCCCAGAGTGGTTCCACAGCACCTCCTCCCACTCCCCCCGCACATCCAACAGACACCGCTCAGTCGGTTCCGGAGGCTGTGGTTTTCACAGCCTCTGGCGGGGAGGGGAGCGTCCGTCCGAGCGGAAGGAAGACGCGGGGAAAAAAGAAACATCGTGAGGCGCGTCCCCTGGACACTTTGACTCAACCCGAGCCTGAGCTCAGCCCAAAGCCCATTCCCATGGAATCCACCTGTCCCAGGGCTGGGCACAGGCCCAGGGTGACTAAAAAAGGAAAAAAGGGTGCGGAGGCGGAGGCCTCTGATGACATGGAGGTCTCTGAGTCTCCGCGCCCAAGTGCGAAAAAGAGGAGAAGGCACCCCTCCACAGAAATAACACAGGGCCCTGAGGTGCAGGGCCCATCTGTTGGAGGGGAGCTGCCTCCTGTTTCTGGTCCTCAGGCGCCCCCTACCGCCACCACCAAGGCTGCAAAGTCCGGGCAGGTGCTCCCTATTCCTCAGGATGGAGGGGAGGGGATGGCCCCGGTACGTGAGGCCCCTCCTGAAGGAGTAAGTGGGGCCCTGCTTGTGGTGGGGGAGCCTGGGGAAACCGCCCATTCCGCCACTGCTACTGGGTCGGGTGTCCTGAATGAAGGGGAGGGCGAGGCCCCAGAGGGTCGGGCCTCCCAGCCGGAGTCCACCACCAACCAGGAGACACCCGACCCAGTTATAACTGAGAATGCTGCCCCATCTGCTGGGCCTGTGGGTGCTGGCGGAGCGGGAGATGGCCTCCTCTCGCCGCCTCCAGTCTCGGCTCCGGCTGGTTTCCCGGAGTCCGGAACTTCTGTCTCCCCTGGACCAGTCATTGGCCTGGGGATGGAGGTGGAGGGGGGTCCTGAACCGCTGGTGCCTACAGGCTCCAGTTTCACAATAGAACCCAGAGAGGACTCCTCTGCCATCGATCCTGGGGGTGGGATCGTGACGGAGGCGGGACCAGCTGGCGCTGGCGGTGACGACCCGGAGGAGGATGGGGATTCGGTGCGGGGCACAGAGGATGATCTTGATTCCATCGCCAGTGAGGTGGTGGAGTCCCTCGTGCCTCCCACCGAATCTCCTCTCATCCCCACGGCGGAACTCCGGGATTTCCTCGCGGCTTGCAGAGGTTGCCGCAATAAAGTTCAGCTGGCCCTCGACCGTTGGTCGAATCTGGCGCTGATCATCCAGTCCGTCCGTGCCGCCCTTAAGATAGCGGGCAAGCGCGCGGACGTGAAACTGGTTGAGAGGCGCCGTTTTAATGTGTTCCTCAATGGGTTGCTGGGGGAGTGGAGGGCCAGGTGCACTTCCACTCCCTCCTCACAGTGAGCTGTTGGTGACGGGTTTTACGTACCTTTGACATGAAGATAACCATAGCCAGCCTCAACATCAACGGCAGCAGAGGGGCTCACCGCAGATTTCACAATCTCTCAGTCCTCAGGGAAGGGAGATACGCGGTGAGCTTTCTGCAGGAAACCCACACCGTTCCGGGAGACGAAGCCACCTGGCTCCTGGAGTGGCAGGGTGGGGTCTACATGAGTCACCTCACCCCTATTTCTAGTGGGGTGGCTATCTTGTTGGCCCCGACTTTTCAGCCGGAGATCTTGGGGGTCAAGGAGCTAGTGCCGGGCCGCTTGCTCCACCTCGCCGTTCGCCTGGGTAGCGTGCCGCTCCACTTTGTGAACGTGTACGCGCCCAGGCCTGGCGCTTTGCAAGCGCGCTTCTTTGAAGAAGTGTCCGCTCTCTTGAGCTCCATCGATAGCGGCGAGTGCATCATCCTCGGGGGGGATTTTAACTGCACCCTCGAGGTGGGGGATCGCTCCGGTCCCCAGCGCGGCCAAGCGTCGGTGGAGAAGTTGAGGGGACTGATCAGCTCCCTTAACTTGGTGGACGTCTGGCGGAATCTCCATCCCGACTCCAGCGCCTTCACGTGGAGGTCTGGAGGAGGGGGGTCGCGAATCGACCGCCTCTACATTTCGCAGGTGTACGTCTCCCGTGTCTCGGCGGCCTCCATGCGGCTGGTGCCGTGCTCGGACCACCGCCTGGTGTGGGCGGAGTTCACTCCGCTCCGCACGCGGGCGGGGTCTGCGTACTGGCACTTTAACAACCGGCTGCTGGAGGACGTGCGATTTCGGGACTCGTTCTGTCGATTCTGGGCCGACTGGAGAAGGAAGCAGGGGGGCTTCCCCTCCTTGAGGCTATGGTGGGATGTGGGCAAGACTCACATCCGCGTCTTCTGTCAGGAGTACGCGAAGGGGTCGACCAAGAGGCGGGAAGCCGAGGTCGGGCGCCTTGAGAGGGAGGTGCTCGACTTGGAATCCCGCCTCGGTCATGCCGTCGCGGACCCGGCCCTGTGGCAGGCGTACAAAGAGAAGAAGGGCGCGCTGAGGAACCTGCAGCTCATAGGGTCCCGAGGCGTGTACGTGAGGTCGCGGATCCAGATCCTGGAAGATTTGGACCGCGCCTCACCCTTCTTCTACTCGCTGGAAAAATGGCGGGGGGTCCGTAAGCAGCTCGTCGAGCTGCTGGCCGACGACGGATCCTCCATCACGGATCCGGAGGGAATGGGCCTCCTGGTCCGGACGTATTACAGTGCGTTGTTCTCTCCGGATCCGTCCAGCGAGGATGCGCGCAGAGTTTTGTGGAAGGACCTGCCGCAGGTCAGCCCGGAGGGCGCCGAAGGATTGGAGGCTCCGCTCACGTTGGCGGAGCTGACTGGCGCCCTCCACCAGCTCTCGGGGGGCAAATCCCCAGGGCTGGATGGGTTGACCGTGGAGTTCCTCAGGGCGTTCTGGGACGTCCTGGGGGACGATTACGCGCGGGTCCTGGGGGAAAGCCTGGCGACCGGGGAGATGGCCCTCTCGTGGCGCAGGGCGGTCATCGTCCTGCTGCCGAAGAGGGGCGATCTCCGCCTGCTTAAAAACTGGCGTCCGGTCTCCCTCCTCAGCACGGATTATAAGATCTTTGCCCGGGCTATGTCTACCCGCCTGGGCTCCGTGCTGGCCCACATGATCCACCCCGACCAGTCCTACACGGTCCCGGGCCGGTCCATCCAGGACAACATCCACCTGGTCCGGGACCTGATCCATCTTTCCCAGAGGACTGGTCAGTCGGTCGCCTTTCTCTCCCTCGATCAGGAGAAGGCTTTCGACAGGGTGGATTACGATTACCTTTTCGGGACTCTGCGCGCTTTCGGACTCGGGCCGCATTTCGTGGCCCGGGTCCGACTTTTATACGCCGCCGCAGAGTGTCTAGTCAAAGTTAACGGGTCCTTGACGGCGCCCCTTCGATTTGGGAGAGGAGTGCGTCAGGGGTGCCCCATGTCCGGCCAATTGTATACCATCTGCGTGGAGCCCTTCCTGTGCTTGCTTCGCAGGAGGTTGACGGGATTGGCTCTGCGCGAGCCGGCCATGCGGGTCGTCCTCTCAGCTTACGCCGATGACGTGCTCCTCGCAATCACAGATCCCGTAGACTTGCGGAGGATGCGCGACTGCCAGCAGACCTTTTCTGCCGCGTCCTCCGCGAGGATCAATTGGGAGAAATGTTCCGGACTCCTGGTTGGTCAGTGGCGGGTGGATTCCCTGCCGGAGGAGATGACACCTTTTGCGTGGAGCACCACGCACCTCCTCTATCTGGGAGTCCACCTTAGCCCCGCTGAGGAAGCCTGGCCAGCAAACTGGCAGGAGTTGGAGGCGAAAGTCACCGCTCGGCTGGGGCGCTGGACAGGACTGCTCCGAGTGCTTTCCTACAGGGGCCGAGCGTTGGTCATAAACCAACTGGTGGCCTCCATGCTGTGGTACCGGTTGGTCACTTTGGCCCCGCCCCCTGTATTCGCCACCAAGATCCAGAAGAAACTCGTCGATTTCTTCTGGGGCAAGAGGAAACACTGGGTCTCTGCCGCGGTCCTGAGTCTCCCAATCGAGGAGGGCGGTCAGTCGCTGGTGTGCGTCTGCACCCAGGCTGCGACTCTCCGGCTTCGGACCCTGCAGAGATACCTGTACGTCGAGCGTCCTCCCAGATGGTGTGCGCTGGCGACGTATTTTTTCTGCCAGTGTCACTGCCTTCAAGACGACACGCAGCTCCCGGTTGAGACCGTTAGCCGCGCCTCTCTGTGTGAGTTGCCTGTCTTTTACCGGGATCTTTTCCGAGTCTGGAACATGGTCGCCTCCAGTCAGGGCGCTCCCCCACCGGTGGAGGAGAGCGCCTCGGCTGTCTGGGCGGCCGACTCCGGGGACGGTCCGGCGGGCGGAGGAGTAGCCGAAACCCCCGGGACGCCCCTCACTGCGGGTGGCGAGGGGGCTCGGGAGTGCGGAGCGATCCCGGCCGAGCTGACACCCGCTCGGCCGGAACTGCTCATCGGACCCAGGCCCCGAAACCCTCCTCGGGAGCCGGTCCCGCACAACCCGAGCCACCTCTCGGAAATGCCCTCCGTGCCATTCCAATCGGCGCGGAGGGGTTTCCTGTACGGGCTGCTCCTGCACACTCTCCACTTCCTCGCCCTCGTCAGCCGGCCGGACACGCCCTGGCGGTCCGCGTTGCCATCTGGCGGCGAGGGGAAACCCCGATGGAGGTCTCTCTACGCGGGAGTCTTCCCCCTTTACATCGGGGACCTGGGGTGGAGGGTGCTGCACAGAGCAGTCCCGTGCAATAGGCTTTTAAGTAGGTTCACGGACTCCCAGGCCACCTGTACTTTCTGCGGCCTGGACGAGTCCGTGTTCCACATTTATACGGAGTGTGCGAGGTTGCAGCCCCTATTTGAGTATCTGAAGGGGCTGCTCCTCAAATTCTGGCTGCACTTCAGTCCCACGCTCCTGATCTTTGGGCACCCGGTGCGGAGGGGCTTGGGCCGGGAGGAGGATCTCCTCGTCGGTCTGCTCCTGGGCCTGGCCAAGGTGGCAATTCACAGGTCCAGGTTGCGGGCCGTCGGGGGGTCCGTCCTCCCCGATTGCCTGCCCCTCTTCCGCGGTTACGTTCGCGCCCGGGTGTCCCTGGAAAAGGAGCATGCGGTGTCCGCCGGTACGCTTGAGGCCTTCCGCGACCGGTGGGCACCGCAGGGACTGGAGTGCATTGTCAACGCCGAGAATGGCATTTTAATTTGAGTTTTTTGTTTATTTATCTGGTTTTAATAAAGTTATTTTAAAAATATAAGTGTGTATATAAAGGGGGCCTGAGGAATAAAGGCCCCCTCGACATAAAAAATATATATAAAAGGGGCCTGGGTGAAAAAAAAACGGGGGTTAGATACAGAGTAAAGCTCCCTCGCTGTTTGCCCGTGTCCTGAGCTCATTGACGAAACGAGACAGTAGAATGAATAAAAACAGAAAGTGCTGGAAATACTCAGCAGATCTGGCAGCATCTGTGGAGAGAGAAACAGAGTTAACGTTTCAGGTCAGTGACCTTTCACGAGAACTGGCAAATATTAGAAAAAAATTAGGTATTAAGTGAAGGGGTCGTGGGGGGGGTAGAAAGCAATGAAGGTGAACAAGGTAAAACAGAGAAACAGAAATCCCATCAGAGAGAAGAGCAGAACTGCTTCAAGGTAGGCATTCCTGGAAAAGAAGTAGCAGTGAATTAAACATTTCCCGCACCTCTACCCTCACCCCTTCCACTCCCTCCCAGAACCGTGACAGGGTTCCCCTTGTCCTCACTTTCCATCCCATCAGCCTCCATGTCCAAAGGATCATCCTCCGCCATTTTCGCCACCTCCAGCGTGATGCCACCATTAAAGAAATCTTCCCTTCTCCTCCTGTCAGCATTCCGAAGGGATCGTTCCCTCTGAAGCCCTGGTCCACTCCTCCATTACTCCCACCACTTTGTCCCTGTCCCATGGCACCTTCCCCTGCAATCGCAGGAGGTGTAATACCTGCCCATTTACCTCCTCTCTCCTCACTATCCAAGGCCCCAAACATTCCTTCCTGGTGAAGCAGCGATTTACTTGTACTTCTTTCAATTTAGTATACTGTATTCGCTGCTCACAGTGCGGGCTCCTCTACACCGGGGAGACCAAATGCAGATTGGGTGACCACTTTGCGGAACATCTCCGCTCAGTCAAGCAAGCAGGACTCCGAGCTTCCGGTTGCTTGCCACTTCAACACACCCTCCTGCTCTCATGCCCACATTTCTATCTTTGGCCTGCTCCAGTGTTCCAGTGAACATCAATGCAAGCTCGAGGAGCAGCACCTGATCTTTCAATTAGGCACTCTACAGCCTTCCAGACTGAATAATGAGTTCAATAACTTCAGAGCATGACTGGCCTTTCTTAAAATATTTATTTTTTAACCATATGCCTGTTTTTTTATATAGACAGAGCTGCTCATTATTCTGTTATTAACACTCTCTCTGGCATAAAGCTTTGTCGTCCACAAGCATTATCACACTCTTTGCCTTTCTCCTAGGACAGCTTTGTTATTTAATCTCTTCTACCCTAGCACACACCTTCCCTTTTGTTCTCTTCCTCACTAACCCTTCCCCACCAACCCCCTTCACTTGCTTAAAACCCATTTCTTATCTAACCTTTGCCAGTTCTGATGTAAGGACACAGGCCTGAAACGTTAACTCTGCTTCTCTCTCCACAGATGCTGCCAGACCTGCTGAGTATTTCCAGCACTTTGTTTTTATTTCAGAATTCCAACATCTGCAGTATTTTGCTTTTATTACAGTCGAATCATTCTTTGTCATCCTCTAGATCGTCTGCCAGCCAGGCTTTTGCAATATGAACTAAGATCTCACCTCACTCTTCACTGTCTGTTGCCGTTTGCTGTACTTCACTCCGAGGAAGTGCAGAGGTGAGATTATCCCACTCACGTGCCGGAGATCTGTGAATTTCAGCTCCTCTGTGGTTAGTGTGTCTGTGGGCATTCCCATTAGTGTTTCAATGACTGGGAGAGATCCCGCATTTAGGGAGGGATCTGGGATCTGTCCGGGCATCATCTCCAGAAAATACAATGCACGTGTTTCGGACCGTCTCCGAACGCCTGTCGTAGACAGAGGTTATGTTAGAGGCCACAGAAAAAGACAAACCTTAATTTACTATAAACGATAACTACCTCAGTAACCAGAGGACCTCATTAACCTACATTACACTAACTGCACTTCAAAACTACTTCATTCTTTGTGAAGCAGCTTGGGGCATCCGGAGATCATGGAAGCTGCTACATAAATGGATTGGGTTTCGATTCATGGGGCACTGGCACCAGTACTGGGGAAAGATGTACTGTTGGGACGGTCTATGCCTGAACTGTGCTGGGACCAGTATTCTGGCGAGTTGTATAACAAGGGCAGTAGAGAAGGCTTTAAGCTAAATAGTAGGGGCAAAGGATCAAGTGAGGGAAGATGTGATAATTTAAAGAGGAGAAGGCAAGAGAGCAAGATAGCAATAAGGGTAATGATAATCAGAGAGTGTGGCAGGAAGGGACAGTGTGTACAAACTCAAGTTTTTCATTTGTTTCTGCGATGTGGGTGTCACTGGCCAGGCCAGTATTTATTGCCCATCCCTAATTGCCCTTGAGAAGGTGGTGGTGAGCTGCCTTCTTGAACCACTGCAGTCCATGTGGGGTAGGTACACCCACAGTGCTGTTAGGAAGGGAGTTCCAGGATTTTGACCCAGCGACAGTGAAGGAACAGCGATATAGTTCCAGGTCAGGATGGTGTGTGACTAGGAGGGGAACTTGCAGGTGGTGGTGTTCCCATGTAATTGCTGCCCTTGTCCTTCTAGTTGGTAGAGGTCGCGGGTTTGGAAGGTGCTGTCTAAGGAGCCTTGGTGAGTTGCTGCAGTGCATACAAACATATGAATTAGGAGCAGAAGTAGGCCATTCGGCCCCTCTAGCCTGCTCCGCCATTCAATAAGATCACGCTGATCTGTTTGTGTTTCACATTCCACACTCCCATCTACCCCCGATAACCTTTGACTCCCTTGCCTAACAAGAATCTATCTATCTCCACCTTAAAAATATTCAATGACCCCACCTCCACCACCTTCTGAAGCAGAGAGTTCCAAAGTCGCACAACCCTCTGAGAAAAAATTTCTCATCTTTGTCCTAAAAGGGCGATCCCGAATTTTAAAACCGTGCCCCCCACTCACCCACAAGAGGAAACATCCTTTCCACATCCACCTTGTCAAGACCGTTCAGGATCTTATAAACTTCAATCAAGTCTCCCCTCACTCTTCTAAACTCCAGTGAAAACAAGCCCAGTCTGTCCAACCTTTCCTCATAAGACAACCCGCTCATTCCAGGTATCAATCTAGTAAACCTCCTCTGAACCACCTCCAAAGCATTTACATCCTTCCTTAAATAAGGACTCAGAAACTGCACACAGTATTCAAGATGTGGTCTCACCAATTCCCTGTATAACTGAAGATAGCATCCTTACTTTGATTTTCAATTCCTCTTGTAACAAAGGACAGCATTCCATTACTTGCTCTACTGATATACTAATTTTTTGTGACTCATGCACTAGAACACCTAGATCCCTCGGCACCTCGAAATTCTGCGGTTGTTCTTTTAAGTAATACTCTGCTTTTTTATTCTTCGTGCCAAAGTGAACAACTTCATATTTTTCCACATTATACTCCATCTGCCAGATTTTTGCCCACTCACTCAACCTATCTATATCGGTCTGCAACCTCCGTATGTCCTCTTCACAACATACTTTCTAACTATCTTTGTGTCATTTGCAAATTTAGCTGCCATGCCATCACTCCCCTCATCTAATTCATTGATAAAAATTGTACAAAGTTGAGGCCGCAGCACAGGCCCCTGCGGGACTCCACTCGGCACATCCTGCCAATAAGAAAAGGGCCCATTTATGCATCCTCTGTTTTCTGCCAGCCAGTCAATCTTCTATCCATGTTAATATGTTACCCCCTATATCATGAGCTCCTACTTTGTGTATTAACCTTTTATGTGGCACCTTGGATTTCCAGAAGGCATTTGACAAGTACAGTACGTCACCGGGCTCCCTTTTATCTACAGCGCATGATACTCCTTCAAAGAATTCCAATAAATTGATTAAACGTGATTTCCCTTTCACAAAGCTATGCTGACTATTCCCGATTACCTTGAGTTTTTCTAAGTGCCCAGCTACAACCTCCTTAATGATCGATTCTAACACCTTCCCCATGACATTGGGGGCATAGAGTATAAAAATTGGCAAGTCATGTTGCAGCTGTACAGAACCTTCGTTAGGCCACACTTAGAATATTGCGTGCAATTCTGGTCGCCACACTACCAGAAGGATGTGGAGGCTTTGGAGAGGGTACAGAGGAGGTTTACCAGGATGTTGCCTGGTCTGGAGGGCATTAGCTATGAGGAGAGGTTGGATAAACTCGGATTGTTTTCACTGGAACGACGGAGGTGGAGGGGTGACATGATAGAGGTTTACAAAGTTATGAGTGGCATGGACAGAGTGGATAGTCAGAAGCTTTTTCCCAGGGTGGAAGAGTCAGTTACTAGGGGACATAGGTTTAAGGTGAGAGGGGCAAAGTTTAGAGGGGATGTGCGAGGCAAGTTCTTTACACAGAGGGTGGTGAGTGCCTGGAACTTGCTGCCGGGGAGGTGGTGGAAGCAGGTACGATACGACGTTTAAGAGGCATCTTGACAAATACATGAATAGGATGGGAATAGAGGGATACGGACCCCGGAAGTGCAGAAGGTTTTAGTTTAGACCGCCATCAAGATCGGTGCAGGCTTGGAGGGCCGAATGGCCTGTTCCTGTGCTCAACTGTTCTTTGTTCTTTGACAGACGTCAAGCTAACTGGCCTTTAGTTGCCTGTTTTCTGCCTCCCCCCATTCTTGAATAGAGGGGTTATATTTGCTACTTTCCAGTCTAATGGAACATTTCCAGAATCTAGAGAATTTTGAAAGATTAACACCAATGCATCTACTACCTCACTAGCCACTTCTTTTAGGACCCTAGGATGAAGTCCATCAGGACCCAGGGACTTGTCAGCCCGCAGCTCCATCAGTTTGGTCAGTACCACTTCCCTGGTGATAGTAATTTCACCAAGTTCCTCTTTTCCTTCCACCTCCTGATTTACAGCTATTACTGGAATGTTTTTTTGTATCCTCTATAATGAAGACAGAAGCAAAATAATTGTTCAATGTAACCACCAGTTCCTTATTATTTACTATTCATTCCCCATTCTCTCTCTCTAGAGGACCAACACTCACTTTACTTACTCTTATCCTTTTTAAATACCTGTAGAAACTCTTGCTGTTTTTACATTTCTAGCTAGCTTCCTCTCATACTCTAATTTCTTTCTCCTGATTAACCTTTTAGTCATTCTCTGCTGTTCTTTATATTCTGACCAATCGTATGACCTGCCACTCACCTTTGCACAATTATATGCTTTTTCCTCAAGTTTGATGCTTTCCTTAACTTCTTTAGTTAACCACGGATGGTGGGTCCTCCCCTTAGAATTTTTCTTTGTAGTAGGAATATACTTATTCTGAGTATTCTGAAATATCCCCTTAAATGTCTGCCACTGCTTCCCTATTGATCTATCTCCAAACCTAGTAAAAAATAAGGAATAGCAAGAATCAGAAAACACTGGTGGCAGTAGTTTATAGGCCCCCCCTTGGACCATTGGACAGAGCATTAAACAAAAAGTTATTGTAGCTTGTAACAAAGGCAATGTAATTGGAGCAAGTCACTTCCACCCATACTGATTCTACTTCATGATCTTCTGAGGTCAGATCCTTTCTCACTAATGCCCTTATTCATCCTTCACCATCAGTGCTACCCCTCCTCCTTTGCTATTCTGTCTGTCTTTCTGAAGTATTGTGTCCCCTGGAATATTTATTTTCCAACCTTGATCACCATGTAACCATGTCTCTGTAATGGTGATTAGATCTAAATCATGTACTTCTATTTGTGCCACTAGTTCATCTTTCTTATTGCAGATGCTTCGAGCATTCAGAAATATAACCTTTAATTTCATTTTTGTGCTTCTATTCCCTTCAATGACCTTATTTGCTGATGTACAATTTCTGTGGGGGACTTAAATCTTCATATAGACTGGGACAATGAAATTAGCAGGAGTGGTCTAGAAGATGAGTTTGTAGAATGTTTTCGGGACAGTTTCTTGGAGCAATATGTTGTGGAGCCAACTAGGGATAAAGCTATCTTAGATCTAGCATTGTGTAATGAAGCAGGGTTAATTAGCAATGTTGTAGTAAAAGATCCACTGGGAAATAGTGATCATAATACCATTGAATTTCATGTTAAGTTTGAAAGTGACATACTCCAATCACAAACAAAGCCAATTATGTAGGCACGACAGGTGAACGGACTACGGTAAATTGGGTAAATTGACTAAAAGGTATGGCGGTAAATGAACAGTGAGAAACCTTTAAAAGAAGCAATTCAAAATATTCAATAAAAATACATTCCTTTGAAAAACAAAAAATCAGCAAGAAAGACCCATCCTTGGCTCAATCAGGAAGTTAAGGATAGTATTAGATCAAAAGACGAAGCTTGCAATGTTGTTAAAAAAAGGGTAGCAAGCCTGAGGATTGGGAGTGTTTTATAAACCAGCAAAGGGCCACTAAAAAGTAGATAAAAAAGAAAAAATAGAACATGAGAGTAAACTAGCCAATAATATAAAAACAGATTGTAAGAGCTTTTCTAGGTATATAAAAAGGAAGAGAATAGCTAAAGTAAACGTTGGTCCCTTAGAAACAGAGACAGGAGAAATCATCATGGGGAATGAGGAAATGACAGAGACATTGAACAAATATTTTGTGTCTGTCTTGACAGGAGAAGACACAAGTTCCATATCAGAAATAGGATATTATTGCCATAGAGGGAGTGCAACAAAGATTCACCAGACTTGTTCCTGGGATGACAAGAGATTGGGAAATCCGGGCCTGTATTCTCTAGAGTTTTGAAGAATGAGAGGTGATCTCCTTGAAACGTGTGAGACACTGGGAAGTTCCGAGGAACAAAGGGACCTTGGCGTGTTTGTCCATAGATCTCTGAAGGCAGAAGGGCAGGTTAATAGGGTGGTGAAAAAGGCATATGGGACACTTGCCTTTATCAATCGAGGCATAGATTACAAAAGCAGGGAGGTCATGTTGGAGTTGTACAGAACTTTGGTAAGGCCACAGCTGGAGTACTGTGTGCAATTCTGGTCACCACATTATAGGAAGGATGTGATTGCACTGGAGGGGGTGCAGAGGTGATTCACCAGGATGGTGCCTAGGATGGAACATTTAAGCTATGAAGAGAGGTTGGATAGGCTTGGGTTGTTTTCACTGGAGCAGAGAAGACTGAGGGGTGACCTGATCGAGGTGTACAAGATTATGAGGGGCATGGACAGGGTGGATAGGGAGCAGCTGTTCCCCTTAGTTGAAGGGTTAGTTATGAGGGGTCACAAGTTTAAGGTGAGGGGCAGGAGGTTTAAGGGGGATTTGAGGAAGAACTTTTTTACCCAGACGGTGGTGACGGTCTGGAATGCCCTGCCTCACATCCTTTAAAAAGTACCTGGATGAGCACTTGGCACAACATAACATTCAAGGCTCTGGGCCAAGTGCTGCCAAATGGGATTAGGTAGACAGGTCAGGTGTCTTTAATGCATCGGTGCAGACTCGATGGGCCGAAGGGCCTCTTCTGCACTGTATTATTCTGTGATTCTGAAACCTACAGAATACTTAAAGGGATAGACAGGGTAAATGCAGGTAAGATGTTTCCCTTGGTTGGGGAGTCTAGAACCAGGGGACACAATTTCAAAATAAAGGGGAAGCCACTTAGGACAGAGATGAGGAGAAATTTCTTTACTCAGAGGGTTGTGAATCTTGGGAATTCTCTACCCCAGAGGGCTGTGGAAGCTCAGTCATTGAGTATGTTTAAAGCAGAGATTGACAGATTTCTAAATACTAATGATGTAAAGGGATATGACGATAGTGTGGGAAAAAGGCATTGAAGTGGATGATCAGCCATGATAGTATTGAATGGCAGAGCAGGCTCGATGGACTGAATGGCCTACTCCTGTTCCTATAACTGCACTCCAACACTACTTCATTGGCTGTAAGGAGCTTTGGGATGTCTGGTGGTTATGAAAGGTGCTATATAAATGCAAGTCTTTCTTTTTTTTATTCTGAAGGGAATGGAGTATAAAAGGGAGAATGTCTTACTCCACTTGTATCAGGTGTTGGTGAGACCACAGTGGGAAAACTGTCCTGGTGAAAGATCACAGACCTGAAATGTTCAGGCTCGTTTTTCTCTCTACAGAAGCTGCCAGACGTGCTGAATATTTCCAGCAATTTCTGTTTTGCTCTCCTTACCTAAGGAAGGATATACTTGCCATAGAGATAGTGCACTGAAGGTTCGCTGGACTGATTCCTGGGATGAGGGGATTGGCCTATGAGTAGGGCCCTACCAAATTCACAGCCATGAGAAATGCGTCATAGACTGTGAAATCTCGGTCCTTTGTGAAATTGGCCATTTTGCAAACTTTGCTCATTTTCTTTATTGACACAAGGCTCACCTCGCTGATTGTTGGGCGTGTTGCAAACATCAAAGCCTTTTATTAAGTAAGACGAGGCTCAACGCACTGATTGGTAGATGATGGAGGGCTTCTGGTGCAGTTTTGAGAGAAGCAGTCTTAAGTATTAGCAGACAAGTGAGAATGCCAGAATGAGCAAATCAAAAACAGCCATAACCATTACTGTAACACCTCGAGTGAAAGAATTTGGAAGTCACATTCTGAATACCATTTGTGCAATACTGTTTTGTACAAGCTGCAATGTTTCATTGGATCACACACAGCAAGTAACGGTTCAGCACCACTTAGAGTCCGAAAGACACCGCAGCAGAAAGACAGCATCCGATACCACACTGCTGGAAAACAAACACGCAAAAAAACAAGCAACGATTTCAACTCTTTTTAAGAAATTGACAGAGAGCTCAGAAAATCGTCAGTTGGTTACAATGGAACTTGTGGATGCTTTTTGCAAGCACCAGCACAGCACTGGAAAAACGTGATCACCCAAAGCTGTGGGTATTCACTAAACGTAATGTGCAAAATGGTGGTTGCTGGCCAAGTGCAAATAAAGTAAGATGGGACTACCTATTGAAGGCTTTTGCGACACATTATGAGGAGATGAAGTCTCAGATTAACACGTGAATCTTTTGGAATTATTTGTAATGAGTCCATCGATGTGCAAGACAACTATGTGATTTTATGTCCGGTAAGGCTGAAGACGTAAAGTCAGAAAAGCTAACAGTGCTTGCAGACTGCGTCCACTTAGAAGCTGCTAATTACACCACAGATTCCTCAGCAATAATCAAAACTGTTTCAAAATACATTGCAGATTTCAACAGAGTGTCTGCTTTCATCAGTGACAATGCAACTTACATGACAAAAATCTTTCCAATCTGTGCTCCAAGGTGTAATGCCTAATGCTGTCCATATTACGTGTAATGCATTTATAATATCTCGTCAGTGAGCTGTGGAAAAGCAAGTTTGTGAAGGTGACAAACTGGTCAGCTACATTAAAAAGATCTTCAAACATTACCCTAGCCACAAGCTTCGATACAGGCAACACATTGCAAATGCAGCTGAAATTGGGGAACAAAACATTGCCCTTCCTCCAGAGCCAGTAATTACATGTTGGAATTCTTGGTTTCAGGCAGTACAGTATTTTGCAGCTCACCTGAAATACTACTCAGACCTTGCCTCAGAAGAGCTCACACTGCCACTGAAAACACAGGTTTTAACAGACATTGTAACCCTTCTAAACGATGCTCAGCGTAATGAGGAGGTTCAATTTGTTGCCAAGAATGCTACATGACTGATGGATTTAATCACTTGTTTTGAATCGCGACACATCACAATCCACAAAGTTTACAATAAAGTAATGGATGTACTGTTCTGGACAGAAGCACAGTCAAACGAATAACACTCTGATGATGCTGAATTGAAGGCCTGTGCTCAATAGATGTTTTCTTGCATGGCAAAGAAACTCAAACAATATTACTGCTACAGGAAGAATCAAGCGGTGAAGAAAATGTGGCTCAGAGGTTTCAACAACCTTTTGCACTGTTCCTGAAAGCTGTGCGTATCTTTGACCCTGCACAAATGCACCTATTGATGGTGCATTTAAATTCATTTGATGTGATTCCTGGCCTTGACAAGAACTGTAGGCTGGAGATTCCTGCTTATAAAAGTATTGCAAAAGAAGCAGACTGTATTTTGTCTGAGCTGCAGTTTTGGAACTCTGTGGAATGCAGAATCCTCCACCTTATAAGGCTAGCACGGCACTGTCTGACAATTCCAACAAACTCTGTGGACGCGGAGAGAGCTGTGTTTAAACACGGACAGGTGATCACAGAGCAGAGACAGGGAGTGAAGAAAGACACAGTGGCAGGTTGCTTGACGCTCACATTCAACTACGGACTTCCGTGAGTAAGGAATGTGACCTGTTTATAGTTAGCTTTTTACAATAGTTTTTGAGTATACAATAAATACCATTTGAAACCAGAAACATCCATTATTTTTGTTTTAAATAGATAATTTTCATAGTTTGTTGCAACTCTGTAAAATTCACAATTTAAATATGTGAAATCACGACTGTGTAATTTGTAAAATTTGACCATGAATTTGGTAGGATCCAACCTATGAGGAAAGATTGTGTAGACTTTTTGTCAGAATATTCCATCATCAACCTGAAACGTTAACTCTGTTTCTCTCTCCACAGATGCTGCCAGATCGCTGTTTGTATTTCAGATTTCCAGCATCTGCAGTATTTTGCTTTTGTATTGGTATTAGGATTCTGATCTTAAGGAACAGATCCTGTCCCACCAGCAGGACAGACCCAGCAGAGGTGGTGGCACAGTGGTATACAGTAGGGAGGGAGTTGCCCTGGGAATCCTCAACATCGACTCTGGACCCCATGAAGTCTCATGGCATCAGGTCAAACATGGGCAAGGTAACCTCCTACTGATTACCACCTACCACCCTCCCTCAGCTGATGAGTCAGTACTCCACCATATTGAACAGCACTTGGAGGAAGCACTGAGGGTGGCAAGGGCAGAAAATGTACTCTGGGTTGGGGGACTTCAATGTCCATCACCAAGAGTGGCTCGGTAGCACCACTACTGACCGAGCTTGCCGAGTCCTAAAGGACATAGCTTCTAAACTGGGTCTGCAGCAGGTGGTGAGGGAACCAAGAGGGGAAAAACATACTTGACCTTGTCCTCACCAATCTGCCTGCCGCAGATGCTTCTGTCCATGACAGTATTGGTAGGAGTGACCACCGCACAGTACTTGTGGAGACTATGTCTCACCTTCACATTGAGGATACCCTCCATCGTGTTGTGTGGCACTATCACCGTGCTAAATGGGATAGATTTCGAACAGATCTAGCAATGCAAATCTGGGCATCCATGAGGCGCTGTGGGCCATCAGTAGCAGCAGAATTGTACTCAACCACAATCTGTAACCTCATGGCCCGGCATATCCCCCACTCTACCATTACCATGAAGCCAGGAGACCAACCCGGGTTCAATGAAGAGTGCAGGAGGGCATGCCAGGAGCAGCACCAGGCAAACCTCAAAATGAGGTGTCAACCTGGTGAAGCTACAACACAGGACTATCTGCATGCCAAACTGCGTAAGCAACATGCGATAGACAGAGCTAAGCGATCCCATAACCAACGGATCAGATCGAAGCTCTGCAGTCCTGCCACATCCAGCCGTGAATGGTGGTGGACAATTAAACAACTAACTGGAAGAGGTGGCTCCACAAATATCATTGAGGATGGGGGAGCCCAGCACATTAGTGTGAAAGATAAGGCTGAAGCATTTGCAACAATCTTCAGTCAGAAGTGCTAAGTTGATGATCCATCTCGGCCTCCTCCTGAAGTCCCCAGCATCACAGATGCCAGACTTCAGCCAATTTGATTCACTGCGCGTGATATCCAGAAACGACTGAAGGCACTGGATACTGCAAAGGCTATGGGCCCTGACAATATTCCAGCAATAGTACTGAAGACCTGTGCTCCAGAACTTGCCATACCCCTAGCCATGCTGTTCCAGTATGGCTACAACACTGGCATCTACCCGGCAATGTTGAAAATTGTCCAGGTATGTCCTGCACACAAAAAGCAGGACAAGTCCAACCCGGCCAATTACCGCCCCTTCAGTCTAGTCTCAATCATCAGTAAAGTGATGGAAGGTGTCATCAACAGTGCCATCAAGCGGCACTTGCTTAGCAATAACCTGCTCAGGGCCACTCAGCTCCTGACCTCATTACAGCCTTGGTTCAAACATGGACAAAAGAGCTGAACTCAAGAGGTGAGGTGAGAGTGACTGCCCTAGACATCAAGGCAGTGTTTGACAGAGTATGGCATCAAGGAGCCCCAGAAAAACTGAGGTCAATGGGAATTGGGGGAAAACACTCTGCTGATTGGAGTCAGACCTAGCGCAAAGGAAGATGGTTGTGGTTGCTGGAGGTCAATCATCTCAGCTCCAGGACATCACTGCAGGAGTTCCTCAGGGTAGTGTCCTAGGCCCAACCATCTTCAGCTGCTTCATCAATGACCTTCCTTCAATCATAAGGTCATAAGTGGGGATGTTCGCTGATGATTGCACAATGTTCAGCACCATTCGCGACTCCTCAGATACTGAAGCAGTCCGTGTAGAAATGCAGCAAGACCTGGACAATATCCAGGCTTGGGCTGATAAGTGGCAAGTAACATTCGCGCCACACAAGTGCCAGGCAATGACCATCTCCAACAAGAGAGAATCTAACCATCTCCCTTGACATTCAACAGCATTACCATCGCTGAATCCCCCACTATCAACATCCTAGGGGCTACCATTGACCAGAAACTGAACTGGAGTAGCCATATAAATACCGTGGCTACAAGAGCAGGTCAGAGGCTAGGAACCCTGAGGCGAGTAACTCACCTCCTGACTCCCCAAAGTCTGTCCACCATCTAGAAGGCAGGAGTGTGATGGAATACTCTCCACTTGCCTGGATGGGTGCAGCTCCAACAACACTCAAGAAGCTCAACACCATCCAAGACAAAGCAGCCCGCTTGATTGGCACCCCATCTACAAACATTCACTCCCTCCACCACCGACGCACAGTGGCAGCAGTGTGTACCATCTACAAGACGCACTGCAGCAATGCACCAAGGCTCCTTAGACAGCACCTTCCAAACCCGCGACCTCTACCAACTAGAAGGACAAGGGCAGCAAATGCATGGGAACACCACCACCTGCAAGTTCCCCTCCAAGTCACACACCATCCTGACATGGAACTATATCGCCGTTCCTTCACTGTCGCTGGGTCAAAATCCTGGAACTCCCTTCCTAACAGCACTGTGGGTGTACCTACCCCACATGGACTGCAGTGGTTCAAGAAGGCAGCTCACCACCACCTTCTCAAGGGCAATTAGGAATGGGCAATAAATGCTGGCCTAGCCAGCGACACCCACATCCCATGAACAAATAAAAATCAATTAAATCAAAACCAAGAAATAAGTTTATAGTAAATGTCACATTTAATTTTTTTAAAAATTTGCAGATGACACAAAACACAGAAGCATTGTGAACTGTGAGGTTATGGACTTCAAGAGGACAGAAGCAAGGAAGTTATGATCAACTGGAGTATTGTGTCCAATTTTGAGCACCACACTTTAGGAAAGAGGTGAAGGCTTTAGAGAGGGTGCAGAAAAGGTTGATGAGAATGGTTCCAGGGATTAGAAACCTCAGTTACGTAGATAGGTTGGAGAACATAGGAGTAGGCCATTCAGCCCATCAAGCCTGTTCCACCATTCAATACGATCATGGCTGATCATCCACTTCAATGTCTTTTTCCCACACTATCCTCATATCCCCTTATGTCATTTGTATTTAGAAATCTGTCAATCTCTGCTTTAAACATATTCAAAGACTGAGCTTCCACAGCCCTCTGGGGTAGAGAATTCCAAAGATTCACAACCCTCTAGAACAAAGAACAGTACAGCACAGGAACAGGCCATTCGGCCCTTCAAGCCTGCGCCGATCTTGATGCCTGCCTAAACTAAAACCTTCTGCACTTCCGGGGTCCGTATCCCTCTATTCCCATCCTATTCGTGTATTTGTCAAGATGCCTCTTAAACGTCTCTCTGGTACCTGCTTCCACCACCTCCCCCGGCAACAAGTTCCAGGCACTCATCACCCTCTGTGTAAAGAACTTGCCTCGTACATCCTTTTTAAACTTTGCCCCTCGCACCTTAAACCTATGTCCTCTAGTAACTGACTCTTCCACCCTGGGAAAAAGCTTCTGACTATCCACTCTGTCCATGCCGCTCATAACTTTGTAAACCTCTATCATGTCGCCCCTCCACCTCCGTCGTTCCAGTGAAAATAATCCGAGTTTATCCAACCTCTCCTCATAGCTAATACCCTCCAGACCAGGCAACATCCTGGTAAACCTCCTCTGTACCCTCTCCAAAGCCTCCACATCCTTCTGGTAGTGTGGCGACCAGAATTGCACGCAATATTCTAAGTGTGGCCTAACTAAAGTTCTGTACAGCTGCAGCATGACTTGCCAATTTTTATACTCTATGCCCCGACCGATGAAGGCAAGCATGCCGTTTGCCTTCTTGACTACCTTATCCACCTGCGTTGCCACTTTCAGTGACCTGTGAACCTGTACGCCCAGATCTCTCTGCCTGTCAATACTCCTAAGGGTTCTGCCATTTACTGTATACCTCCCACCTGCATTAGACCTTCCAAAATGCATTACCTCACATTTGTCCGGATTAAACTCCATCTGCCATTTCTCTGCCCAAGTCTCCGACCGATCTATATCCTGCTGTATCCTCTGACAATCCTCATCACTGTCCGCAACTCCACCAACCTTTGTGTCGTCCGCAAACTTACTAATCAGACCAGCTACATTTTCCTCCAAATCATTTATATATACTACAAACAGCAAAGGTCCCAGCACTGATCCCTGCGGAACACCACTAGTCACATCCCTCCATTCAGAAAATCACCCTTCCACTGCTACCCTCTGTCTTCTATGACAGAGCCAGTTCTGTATCCATCTTGCCAGCTCACCTTTGATCCCGTGTGACTTCACCTTTTGTACCAGTCTGCCATGAGGGACCTTGTCAAAGGCTTTACTAAAGTCCATATAGATAACATTCACATCTGTGAATTTGGAAATACTACATTTGGTCCCCACATCCAAATCATTGATATATATTGTGAACAGCTGGGCACAAGTATTGATCCCTGCGGTACCCCACTAGTCACAGCCTACCAAGGTGAGAATGACCCGTTTATTCCTACTCTCTGTTTTCTGCCTGTTAACCAATCCTTAATCCATGCCGGTATATTACCTCCTATCCCCTGTGCTTTGTGAAGGGGAGGTCGTGTCTTACTAATTTGATTGAGTTTTTTGAGGAAGTGACAAAGATGATTGATGAAGGAAGGGCAGTGGATGTTGTCTATAGGGACTTTAGTAAAGCCTTTGCCAAGGTCCCTCATGGCAGACTGGTACAAAAGGTGAAGTCACACGGGATCAGAGGTGAGCTGGCAAGATGGATACAGAACTGGCTCGGTCATAGAAGACAGAGGGTATCAGTGGAAGGGTGTTTTTCTGAATGGAGGGATGTGACTAGTGGTGTTCCGCAGGGATCAGTGCTGGGACCTTTGCTGTTTGTAGTATATATAAATGATTTGGAGGAAAATGTAGCTGGTCTGATTAGTAAGTTTGCGGACGACACAAAGGTTGGTGGAGTTGCGGATAATGATAAGGATTGTCAGAGGATACAGCAGGATATAGATCGGTTGGAGACTTGGGCGGAGAAATGGCAGATGGAGTTTAATCAGGACAAATGTGAGGTAATGCATTTTGGAAGGTCTAATGCAGGTGGGAAGTATACAGTAAATGGCAGAACCCTTAGGAGTATTGACAGGCAGAGAGATCTGGGCGTACAGGTCCACAGGTCACTGAAAGTGGCAACGCAGGTGGATAAGGTAGTCAAGAAGGCATACGGCACGCTTGCCTTCATCGGTCGGGGTATAGAGTATAAAAATTGGCAAGTCATGTTGCAGCTGTGCAGAACCTTAGTTCGGCCACGCTTAGAATATTGCGTACAATTCTGGTCGCCACACTACCAGAAGGACGTGGAGGCTTTGGAGAGGGTACAGAAGAGGTTTACCAGGATGTTGCCTGGTCTGGAGGGCATTAGCTATGAGGAGAGGTTGGATAAACTTGGATTGTTTTCACTGGAACGACAGAGGTGGAGGGGCGACATGATAGAGGTTTACAAAGTTATGAGCGGCATGGACAGAGTGGATAGTCAGAAGCTTTTTCCCAGGGTGGAAGAGTCAGTTACTAGGGGACATAGGTTTAAGGTGAGAGGGTCAAAGTTTCGAGGGGATGTGCGAGGCAAGTTCTTTACACAGAGGGTGGGGAGTGCCTGGAACTTGTTGCCGGGGGAGGGGGTGGAAGCAGATACGATAGCGACGTTTAAGAGCCATCTTGACAAATACATGAATAGGAAGGGAATAGAGGGATACGGACCCCGGAAGTGCAGAAGGTGTTAGTTTAGACAGGCATCAGGCTTGGAGGGCCGAATGGCCTGTTCCTGTGCTGTACTGTTCTTTGTTCCTAAATTTTGCTAACCAACCTCCTGTGGGGGACTTTATCAAAAGCCTTTCCCATTCATAAATCATTCATAAGAAGCTGGGTCTGTTGTCCTTGAAGAAGAGATGATTAAGGGGAAATTTGATAGAGCTGTTGAAAATCATGAAGTGTCTGGACAGACTAGCTGGAGAGAAACTGTTCCCATTGGCCGGAGGATCCAGAACAGAAGACACTGATTTAGTGTGAGTGGCAAAAGAAGCAACAGTGACATGAGGAAAAACACTTTTACACAGCGAGTGGTTAGGATCTGGAATGTACTGCTGGAGAGTGTGCTGGAGGCAGGTTCAATCGAGGCTTTCAGAAGGGAATTGAATAATTATCTAACAAGAAGAATTTTCAGGGCTGCGGAAAAAGGTGAGGGAGTAGGATTAGGTGAGTTGCTCTTGCAGAGAATGGCACGAACACGATGGGCCGCATGGCCTCCTTCTGTCCTGTAACTTTACTACAATTCTAAAAAACAGTCGAGAATCAAGCCAAATAAAGAAAGTACAGAGGAGAAAGCTGATGAGGGCAATGCAGTTGTTGATGTCGTGTTTCTGGACTTTCAAAAGGCGTTTGATTTAATTACCACAAAATAGACTGGTTAGCGAAATAGAAGCATTAACGGGAGAGTGACTGCATGGATATAAAACTGGCTAAACGACAGGAAGCAGAGAGTAGCGGTTGTTTTTCAGACTGGAGGGAGTAGACAGTGGTGCCCCCCAGGGATTGTATTCGGACCACTGTCCTTTTTTATTAAAGACCTGGATTGGAGCTTACGGGGAATAATTTCAAAATTTGCTGATGACACGAAACTCAGAAATGTAGTAAAGAGAGAGCAGGATAGTAACAGACTTCAGGAGGATATGGACAGACTGATGAAATGAGCAGATACGTGGCAGATAAAATTTAACGCAGAGAAGTGGGAGATGATATATTTTGGTAGAAAGAACAAGGAGAGGCAATATAAAATAAATGGTACAATTCTAAAGGGGGTGCAGCAGTAGAAGGACCTCGGGTATATATGAGCACAAATCATTGAAGATGGCGAGGCAGGTTGAGATAGTGGTTCATAAAACATATGTGATCCTGGCTTTATCATGGAGGCACAGAGGACAAAAGGAAGGAAGTTATACTAAACCTTTATAAAACAGTAGCTCGGCCTTAGCTGGCGGATTGTATCCAATTCTGGGCACCGCACTTTAGGAAAGATGTCCAGGTCTTGGAAACAGTGTGGAGGAGATTTGCAAGAATGATGCCAGGGATGAGGGACTGGAGAAACTGTGGAGAGTCTGGAGAAACTGGGATTGTTTTCCTTAGAGTAGAGAAGGTTAAGGGGACAAAGAAAAATTCCAAGGGTGGGACCCACCATCCGTGGTTAACTAAAACAGTTAAAGATTAGTATCAAACTTAAAGAAAAAGCCGATAGTTGTGCAAAGATGGGAGGCAGGTCAGAAGATTGGACAGAATATAAAAAACAGCAAAGAATGACTAAAAGATTGATAAGGAAGGTAAAATTAGAATATGAGAGAAAGCTAGCTAGAAATATAAAAACAGGTAGTAGAGTTTCTATAGATATTTAAAAAAGAAAAGAGTTAACAAGTGACATGGCATGTAATAAATGGTATGTTGGCCTTCATATCGAGAGGATTCGAGTACAGGAGCAGGGATGTCTTGCTGCAATTGTACAGGGACTTGGTGAGGCTACACCTGGAATATTGTGTGCAGTTTTGGTCTCCTTATCTGAGGGAGGATGTTCTTGCTGTAGAGGGAGTGCAGCGAAGGTTTACCAGACTGATTCCTGGGACGGCGGGAGTGACGTATGAAGAGAGATTGGGTCGATTAGGCTTGTATTCATTAGAGTTTAGAAGAATGAGAGGGGATCTCATAGAAACGTACAAAATTCTAACAGGACTGGACAGACTAGATGCAGGAAGGATGTTCCTGATGGCAGGGGAATCCAGGACCAGGGGTCACAGTATAAGGATAAGGGGTAAGCTATTTAGGACTGAGATGAGGAGAGATTTCTTCACCCAGAGAGTGGTGAACCTGTGGAATTCTCTACCAAAGAAAGCAGTTGAGGCCAAATCATTAAATATATTCAAGAAAGAGTTAGATATAGGTCTTAGGGCTAATGGGATCAAGGGATATGGGGAGAAACCGGGAACAGGCTACTGAGTTTGGATGATTAGCCATGATCGTACTGAATGGCAGTGCAGGCTCGAAGGGCCGAATGGCCTACTCCTGCTCCTATTTTTCTATGTTTCTATGTTTATCGACCTGTCCTGCTACATTCAGGGATCTGTGGACATCACTCCGAGGTCCCTCACTTCCTCTACACTTCTCAGTATTTTTCCATTAATTGTGTATTCCTTTGCCTTGTTTGACCTCCCCAAATGCATCACCTCACACTTCTCCAGATTGAATTCCATTTGCCACTTTTCTGCCCATCTGACCAGACCATCAATATCTTCCTGCAGCCTCCAGCTATCCTCCTCGCTATCTACCACACGGCCAATGATCATGCCCCCTACATTTACATCCAAATCGTTAATATGCACTACAAAAAGCAGGGGACCCAGTACTGAGCCCTGCGGAACGCCACTGGAAACAACCCTCCAGTCACTAAAACACCCGTAAACAATTACCCTTTGTTTCCTGCCACTGAGCCAATTTTATATCCACCTTACTGCATTTTCCTGGATCCCATGGGATTTTATTTTTTTAACCAGTCTGCCATGTGGGACCTTGTCAAAAGCCTTGCTAAAATCCATGTAGATCACATCAACTGCACTACCCTCATCTACCTTCCTTGTTACTTCTTCAAAAAATTCAATCAAGTTGGTCAAACAAGATCTTCCCTTAACAAATCCATGCTGACTATCCTTGATTAACCTGTGCCTTTCTAAGTGACAGTTTATCCTGTCTCAGAATAGATTCCAATAATTTGCCAGTTACTGAGGTTAGACTGATTGTCCTGTAATTATTTGGTCTACCCCTCGCTCCCTTTTTAAACAGAGGTACAACGTTAGCAATTCTCCAATCCTCCAGCACCACATCATACTTTATCATCTCTGGTAACATCCTGGGAAACATCCTCTGCACCTTTTCTCAGGCCTTTACAGATTCCCTGAAGTTTGGTGCCAGAATTGTCTACAATACTCCAGCTGAGGCCTAACCAGTGATTTATAAAATTCCAGCATGAACACTTTGTTTTTATATTCTATTCCTCAATTTATAAACACAAGTAACCTGTGTACTTTTTAAACACTACAATTATGGAATCTTACCACATAGAAGGAGACTATTCAGCCTGTACCAGCTCTTTGAAAGAACTCTTCAGTTAGGTCCCATACCCTAGTTTTTTCCCCCATAATCCTGCAAAGTAATCCTCTTGAAGGCCATGTCAAACTGCCCTTTGAAATTTCCTATGGAAACTGATTTTTTAATTCATTCAGGAGATGTGTTGTTGACAAGTCCAGCATTTATTGCCCAGTGCTAATTAACCCCGAGAAGGTGGTGGTGAGTCACTCTCGAGTATAACTGAGTGGCTTACTCGGCCATTTCAAAGGGCAATTGCTGTGGGTCTGGAGTCGCATGTAGGCCAGACCAGGTAAGGACAGCAGATTTCCTTCCCTAAACACATTAGTGAACCAGATGGGTTTTGACAACAATCCAGTAGTTTCATAATTACCACTCCAGACGTTTTATTTAATTAACTGAATTTAAGTTCCCAGCTGCCATAGTGGGATTTGAATTTATGTCACCAAATCATTAGTCTAGGCCTCTAGATTACTAGTCCAGAAACATAACCACTATGCTACCACATCCTGATTGCACCAGTGTTTCAGGGAGTGTTTTCCAGAGCAAAACAATCCCGTGTGAAATAAAATCAGAAAATGCTGGAATGCAGGTTAGGTATCATGTGTGGAGAGAGAAACAGTTAACGTTTCAGGTCAGAGACCTTTCATCAGAGCTGGGCAAAGTTAGAAATGTAACAGGTTTTAAGCAGGTGAAAGAGGGAGGGTGGATAATGAACAAAAGGGAAGGTTTGTGATAGGCTGGAAAACAGGAGAGATTAAATAACAAAAGAGTTGGTGGCGTAGGGCCAAAGGGAGTGGTAATGGGACAAATAAAGAAACAAAAGATGTATCTAGAGGAGGTGTGAATGGCAGACTGGTGAACAGCTGCTGTCCAAAAGCAAAAACAGGAGAAAAACAAGAGTAAGACTGAAACATGCAAAGAAAAGGAAACAAAATGGGAGCAGAGATTCTGATCTGAAATTGTTGAACTCAGTGTTGAGTCTGGAAAGATGTAAAGTGCTGAATTGAATGATGAGGTGCAGTTCCTCGAGTTTACATTGAGCTTCATTGGAACACTGCAGGAGGCTGAGAATAGAGAGGTCAGAGTGGGAGCACGGTGGGGAATTAAAATGACAGGTGACCAGAAGCTCGCAGACAGAACGGAGGTGTTCCGCAAAGTGATCAACTAGTCTGCATTCAGTCTCCCCTTTGTAGAGATCACATCATCAGCACCAAATACATTAACTCAATTGAAAGAAGTACAAATGATCATTTCTCCTGGATAGTGTGTTTGGGGCCTTGGATGGTGAGAAGGGAGGAGGTAAGGTGCATGGAAAGGTGCAGTGGGAAGGGGACAGGGTGTTGGGGGTAATGAAGGATGGACCAGGCTATCAGGGAGGGAAGGGTCCCTTCGGAATGCTGAAAAGGGGAGGGGAGGGGAAGGTGTGTTTGGTGATGGTGTCACACTGGAGGTGGTGGAATTGGTGAAGGATAATCTAATGAATACAGAGGCTGATGGGATGGAAGGTGAGGACAAAAACCACCCGATCATGGCTCTGGGAGGGAGGGGGAAGGGGTGAAAGCAGAAGTGTAGGACGTGGGATGGACAGGGTTGAGGACCCTGTCAACCACACGTGGGAGCAGGGTGTGGGGGGGGACTCCTAGGTTCAGGAAAAAGGAAGACATATCGGAAGCACTGGTTTGGAAGGTTGCATTATCCAAACAGATGCGACAGAGATGGAGAAACTGGAAGAATGGAATGGAGTCCTTACAGGAGGTAGGGTGTGAAGAAGTGTAGTCGAGGTAGCTGTGGGAGTCGGTGGGCTTATAATGGATATTAGTAGACAACCTATCCCCAGAGATGGAGACAGAGAAGTCGAGGAAGGGAAGGGAAGTGTCAGAGATGGACCATGTAAAGGTGAGAGAAGGGTGGAAATTGGAAGCAAAGTTGATAAAGTTTTCCAGTTCGGGGCGGGAGCAGGAAACGGCACCGATACAGTCATCAATGTACCGGAAAAAGAGTTGGGGGAGGGAGACTGAGTCAGACTGGAACAAGGAATGTTCGACATTTCCCACAAAAAGACAGGTATAACTAGGACCCATGCGGGTACCCATAGCAACACCTTTTACTTGAAGGAAGTGAGTGGAGTTGAAGGAGAAGTTGTTCAATGTGAGAACAAGTTCAGCCAGGCGGAGGAGGGTGGTGGTGGATGGGGACTGGTTGGGCCTCTGTTCAAGGAAGAAGCGGAGAGCCCTCAAACCATCCTGGTGGGGGATGGAGGTGTAGAGAGATTGGACGTCCATAGTGAAGAGGAGGCGGTTGAGACCAGGAAACTGGAAATTTTTGCTTTCTCTCTCCACAGATGCTGTCAGACCTGCTGAGTATTTCCAACATTTTCTATTTTTCAATTCAAATTCCCAAAATATTTTGCTTTTGTGCCTGTGTAAAATAATTTCTCATTTCCCCTCTAGTTATTTTCCAATTATTTTAAACATTTACTCTGTTACTGATAAATATCTTTAAGGTTATCAAATAGTTTGCGAACCAGAATTAAACACTGAGCAACCAACTGTACCAGAGAAAAAGAGAGTTTGTGAATTAGCAAATAAAACAGGGTTAGAGAGTCATCAGTCAGAGAGAGAGAGAGAGAGAGAGAGAGAGAGAGAGAGAGAGAGAGAGAGAGAGAGAGAGAGAGAGAGAGCGAGGAAACAGAAGGGAGGACAGAGTGAGTCTACCAGTAAGCTTTGAATTTTAATTTAACCTAAATTAACCAACTATAAAGTAAGATTTGATTGATTCATAAATTATAAAATTGACTTTAGTTTTATATTAATCATAATTTCAATCAGTGCTCAATTAGTTAATCAGATCTCAGGGATAAAGTTAAAAATTAACTAATAGGGGTTAGGAACACTAAAGAAGTATTTTTTCAGTAAATTAAATCTAAGGTTTTTAGATAATTGAGTTTAGTAAAAACACCTTCGTTAATCTTCCTTATAAAATAAAGTGAGGTCAGCACAGGAAAAGCAGCTGATTGTCGAGTAGTTTGAGAGTCTTTTATTCAAGTACTAAGTTTCTTTCTTTTGGGCCTCCTTATCTCGAGAGACAATGGGTAAGCGCCTGGAGGTGGTCAGTGGTTTGTGAAGCAGCGCCTGGAGAGGCAAGAAAGGCCAATTCTAGAGTGACAGGCTCTTCCACAGGTGCTGCAGAGAAATTTGTTTGCGTGGCTGTTGCACAGTTGGCTCTCCCCTTGCGCCTCTGTCTTTTCTCCTGCCAACTACTAAGTCTCTTCGACTCGCCACATTTTAGCCCTGTCTTTATGGCTGCCCGCCAGCTCTGGCGAACGCTGGCAACTGACTCCCACGACTTGTGATCAATGTCACACGATTTCATGTCACGTTTGCAGATGTCTTTAAAGCGGAGACGTGGACGGCCGATGGGTCTGATACCAGTGGCGAGCTCGCTGTACAATGTGTCTTTGGGGATCCTGCCATCTTCCATGCAGCTCACATGGCCAAGCCATCTCAAGCGCCGCTGACTCAGTAGTGTGTATAAGCTGGGGGTGTTGGCCGCCTCGAGGACTTCTGTGTTGGAGATACGGTCCTGCCACCTGATGCCAAGTATTCTCCGGAGGCAGCGAAGATGGAATGAATTGAGACGTCGCTCTTGGCTGGCATACGTTGTACAGGCCTCGCTGCCATAGAGCAAGGTACTGAGGACACAGGCTCGATACACTCGGACTTTTGTGTTCCGTGTCAGTGCGCCATTTTCCCACACTCTCTTGGCCAGTCTGGATATAGCAGTGGAAGCCTTTCCCATGTGCTTGTTGATTTCTGCATCTAGAGACAGGTTACTGGTGATAGTTGAGCCTAGGTAGGTGAACTCTTGAACCACTTCCAGAGAGTGGTCGCCAATATTGATGGATGGAGCATTTCTGACGTCCTGCCCCATGATGTTCGTTTTCTTGAGGCTGATGGTTAGGCCAAATTCATTGCAGGCAGCCGCAAACCTGTCGATGAGACTCTGCAGACACTCTTCAGTGTGAGATGTTAAAGCAGCATCGTCAGCAAAGAGGAGTTCCCTGATGAGGACTTTCCGTACTTTGGACTTCGCTCTTAGACGGGCAAGGTTGAACAACCTGCCCCCTAATCTTGTGTGGAGGAAAATTCCTTCTTCAGAGGACTTGAACGCATGTGAAAGCAGCAGGGAGAAGAAAATCCCAAAAAGTGCGGGTGCGAGAACACAGCCCTGTTTCACGCCACTCAGGATAGGAAAGGGCTCTGATGAGGAGCCACCATGTTGAATTGTGCCTTTCATATTGTCATGGAATGAGGTGACGATACTTAGTAGCTTTGGTGGACATCCAATCTTTTCCAGTAGTCTGAAGAGACCACGTCTGCTGACGAGGTCAAAGGCTTTGGTGAGATCAATGAAAGCAATGTAGAGGGGCATCTGTTGTTCACGGCATTTCTCCTGTATCTGACGAAGGCAGAACAGCATGTCAACGGTCGATCTCTCTGCACGAAAGCCACACTGTGCCTCAGGGTAGACGCGCTCGGCCAGTTTCTGGAGCCTGTTCAGAGCGACTCGAGCAAAGACTTTCCCCACTATGCTGAGCAGGGAGATTCCACGGTAGTTGTTGCAGTCACCAAGGTCACCTTTGTTTTTATAGAGGGTGATGATATTGGCATCGCGCATGTCCTGAGGTACTGCTCCCTCATCCCAGCACAGGCATAGCAGTTCATGTAGTGCTGAGAGTATAGCAGGCTTGGCACTCTTGATTATTTCAGGGGTAATGCTGTCCTTCCCAGGGGCTTTTCCGCTGGCTAGAGAATCAATGGCATCACTGAGTTCCGATTTGGTTGGCTGTATGTCCAGCTCATCCTTTGAGAGTCTTTTATTCAAGTACTAAGTTTAATAGTCTAATAAATAGAGGCATGGCAGAGCAGCTCAGACCCATGGAGTGCATAGCCTGATCCATGTGGGAACTCCAGGACACTTCTCGTGTCCTGGATAACCACATGTGCAGGAATTGTCATCAGCTGCAGCAGCTTCAGCTCCGGGTTTCAGCAGCAGCGGACGTCACTGAGCTGCATCCACGACGATGACAGTTTGTGGATAGCACATTTATAGATGTGGTCACCCTGCAGTTTAAGGGTGTGCAGGGAAAGTGGGAATGGGTGACAGTCAAGGAGGTCCAGGCAGCTAGCGCTGGAAACCCCTGAGTGCATCTCACTCTGAAACCAGTACTCCAATCTGAATATTGGTAGAGTGATGGTTCATCTGGGGTGTGCAGTCAGATCTAGACCACGGCTGGCTCAGCTGTATAGAGAGGTAGGAGGAAAACTGACCAGGTAATAGTGAGAGGGAATTTTGTAGTTAGGGGAACACAGACAGGTGTTTCTGCGGCCATAGACGTGAATCCAGGATGGTGTGTTGCCTCCTGGTGCCAGGGTCAAGGATGTGACTGAGTGGCTGCAGAGCATCCTGAAGGGGGAGGGTGAACAGCCAGCAGTCGTGGTCCATATTGGAACCAATGACATTGATAGAAAGGGGAACAAGGTCCTGCAGGTAGAGTTTAGGGAGCTAGGAATGACATTCTCAAGCAGGACCTCAAAAGGTAATAATCTCCGGATTACTCCCAGTGCCATGTGCAAGTGAGCATAGAAATAAGAGGATAGAGCAGATGAATGTATGCCTGGGGAGGTGATGCAGGAGGGAGGGCTTCAGATTACTGGGACATTGGGAGTGAAGAAGGTGGGACCTATACAGTCCAGATGGGTTGAACCTGAACAGAGCCGGGACTAATGTCCTTGCGGAGCAATTTGCTAGTGTTATTGGAGACAGTTTAAATTAACTCAGCAGGGAAGTGGGAACCAGAAGGAATATTAAGGGGTCAAAGACAGATAAACCCTGCCAGGTGCCAGGGTTTGGGATATCTGCTCAGGGCTGGATAGGAACTTGGAGTGGGAGGGGGAGGATCCAGTTATCGTGGTCCATGTTGGTACCAACAACATAGGGAGGACTAGGAAAGAGGTTCTGCTTAGTCAGTATGAGGAGCTAGGCACCAAATTGAAGAGCAGAACCTCAAGGGTAATAGTCTCTGGATTATTACTGATCCAGGTGCCAATCGGCAGAGGGCACATGAGATTAGTGAAATGAATACATGGCTCAAAGACTGCTGTGGAAGAAGTGGGTTTCGGTTTATTGGGCACTGACACCAGTAATGGGGAAAGTGGGGGCTGTTGGGACTGTCTGCACCTGAACCGTGCTGGGACCAGTGTTCTAGCAAACTGTATAACTAGGGAAGTAGAGAGGGCTTTAAACTAAATAAGGGGGAGAGGGATCAAGTTCAGGTAGATGTAGCAAATCAAGGGGTAGAGTTAAGGCAGGAGAGCAGAATAGTAATATGGGAAATGAAGGTCAGAGAATGGCCAGAAGGGACAGAGAGAAAAAAACGATAAACACACCAACAGTCAAGACTAAGTGTTACAAAGATAACAAAGACAAAACTAAAGGCTCTGTATCTGAAAGCAGGTAGCATTCATAACAAAGTAAGCAAACTGATAGCACACAGTGAAGTAAATAAATATGATCTGAAAGCCGTTATGGAGAGGTGGCTGCAGGATGATGAGGATTGGGTCCTGACTATTGATGAGTATATGACATTCAAGAAGAATAGGAAGCTAGGTAAAGGTGGAGGGGTCGCACTGTTAATCAAGGATGGCATTGGTGCAATAGTTGGAGATAACATTGGTTCAGGAGGTCAGGATGTAGAATCAGTTTGGAGATGAGGAATAGTAGGGGAAAGAAGTCACTAGTGGGAGTGGTCTACAGGCCCCCGAACAGTAATCATAATGTAGGACGAAGTATACAAGAAGAAATATTGGGTGCTTGTGATAAAGGACGGCAATAATCATGGGTGATTTTAATCTACATATAAACTGGAAAAATCAGACTGGCAATAGTAGCCTGGATGAGGAGTTCATAGAATGCTTTTGAGATAGTTTCTTAGAGCAGCATGTTCTGGAACCAACCAGAGAGCAGGTTATATTAGACTTGGTATTGTGTAATGTGACAGGATTAATTAATGACCTCAGAGTAAAGGCACCTCTAGGTAGCAGGAACCACAACATGATTGAATTTTACATCCAGTTTGAAAGAGAGAAGAGTGGGTCTAAGACTAGTATTTTAAACTTAAATCAGGGCAACTATGTGGGCATGAAAGCTGAGCTCGCTGAAGTAAACTGGGTTGCCAGGCTTGGAGGTAGATCAATACAGAAGCAGTGGCAGACATTTAAGGGGATGTAAGAAAAGCAGATGTGACATGAGGAAAATCTTTTTCACGTAGCGAGTGGTTAAGGTCTGGAATGTGCTGCCTGAGAGTGTGGTGGAGGCAGGTTCAATTGAAGCATTCAAAAGGGAATTCGACTGTTATATGAAAGGGAAGAATGTGCAGGGCTATGGGGAGAAGGCAGGGGAATGGAACTGAGGGAATTGCTCTTTCAGAGAGCTGGTGTGGACACGATGGGCCGAATGGCCTCCTTCTGCACTGCAATGATTCTCTGCTTCTGTGGGATATTTCAGAATACTCAGAATAAGTATAAAGAAAAATTCTAAGGGGAGGACCCACCATCCGTGGTTAACTAAAGAAGTTAAGGAAAGCATCAAACTTAAGGAAAAAACATATAATTGCGCAAAGATGAGTGGCAGGTCAGATGATTGGTCAGAATATAAAGAACAGCAGAGAATGACAAAAAGGTTAATCAGGAGAAAGAAATTAGAGTATGACAGGAAACTAGCTAGAAATGTAAAAACAGATAGTTAGAGTTTCTACAGGTGTTTAAACAGGAAAAGAGTAAGTAAAGTGAGTGTTGATCCTCTAGGCCTGAATGTTACAAGTGTGCCAGAGGATTCGAGAACTGCTAATGTTGTACCTCTGTTTAAAAAGGGAGTGAGGGATAGACTGAATAATTACAGGCCAGTCAGTCTAACCTCAGTAACTGGCAAATTATTGGAATCTATTCTGAGAGACAGGATAAACTGTCACTTAGAAAGGCACAGGTTAATCAAGAATAGTCAGCATGGATTTGTTAAGGGAAGATCTTGTTTGACCAACTTGATTGAATTTTTTGAAGAAGTAACAAGGAAGATAGATGAGGGTAGTGCAGTTGATGTGATCTACATGGATTTTAGCAAGGCTTTTGATAAGGTCCCACTTGGCAGACTGGGGGAAAAAATTAAATCCCATGGGATCCAGGGAAATGCAGCAAGATGGATATAAAATTGGCTCAGTGGCAGGAAACAAAGGGTAATTGTTTACGGGTGTTTTAGTGACTGGAAGGCTGTTTCCAGTGGCGTTCCACAGGGTTCAGTACTGGGTCCCCTGCTTTTTGTGGTGTATATTAACAATTTGGATGTAAATGTAGGAGGCATGATCAAGAAGTTTGCAGACGACACAAAGATTGGCCGTGTGGTAGATAGTGAGGAGGATAGCTGTAGGCTACAGGAAGATATTGATGGTCTGGTCAGATGGGCAGAAAAGTGGCAAATGGAATTCAACTTGGAGAAGTGTGAGGTGATGCATTTGGGGAGGTCAAACAAGGCAAAGGAATACACAATTAATGGGAAAATACTGAGAAGTGTAGAGGAAGTGAGTGAGGGACCTTGGAGTGAATGTCCACAGATCCCTGAAGGTAGCAGGACAGGTCAATAAGGTGGTTAAGAAGGCATATGGAATCCTTTCCTTTATTAGCCGAGGTATAGAATATAAGAGCAGGGAGGTTATGCTGGAACTGTATAACTCATTGGTTAGGCCATAACTTGAGTACTGAGTGCAGTTCTGGTCACCTCGTTACAGAAAGGATGTAATTGCACTAGAGAGGGTACAGAGGAGATTGACCAGGATGTTGCCAGGACTGGAAAAATGCAGCTATGTGGAAAGATTGGATAGGCTGGGGTTGTTCTCCTTGGAACAGAGAAGGCTGAGGGGAGATCGGATTGAAATGTACAAAATTGTGAGGGGCCTGGATAGAGTGGAGGTGAAGGGTCTATTCACCTTAGCAGAGAGGTCAGTGACGAGGGGGCATAGATTTAAACTGATTGGTAGAAACATTAGAGGGGAGATGAGGAAAAACTTTTTCACCCAGAAGGTGGTGGGGGTCTGGAATTCACTGCCTGAAAGGGTAGTTGAGGCAGAAACCCTCAACTCATTCAAAAGGAATCTGGATTTGCACCTCAAGTGCTGTAATCTGCAGGGCTACAGAACAAATGCTGGAAGGTGGGATTGGAATAGGTGGATCGTTTTTCGGCCAGCACTGACACGATGGGCCAAGTGGCCTCTTTCTGTGCCTTAAACTTTCTATGATTCTATTCAAAGAAATTCAGGACTGTGGTGACCTTGACATCTACTGGCAGCACATGCCCACCTGGCACACCTGGCAGGAGATCTTGTTCCAGGAGACTGTAGACAGGTCATGGGAGTCTGAGCCTCCTGAGGTCCTGGTGCTCAGTTATGTCCAGAAAGCTGATCCACTGCTTGTAAACCCTGTGTTGGGGGCATCACCTCCTCTGAGCTGCAGCTCTATATTAATCCCTTCTGTCCTCTAGAGTGGCAGGTGGGTGAGGAGGAGGCAGCTACTGCTCCTGTTGGTATTGCTCCAGCTGCTCCAGTATACCGTTTTGGATACTGTTGGGGGAGACGACTTACCAGGGGTAAGCAATGGGGTGCAGGTCTCTGGCGCAGAGTCTGTCCCTGTTGCTCAGAAGGGAAGGGGTAAGAGGAGCAGAGCATTAGTCATTGGGGACTCCATAGTTAGGGGAACAGATAGGAGGTTTTGTGGGAACGAGAGAGACTCACGGTTGGTGTGTTGCCTCCCAGGTGCCAGGGTACGTGATGTCTCGGAGCGTGTTTTTGGGATCCTCAAGGGGGAGGGGGAGCAGCCCCAAGTTGTGGTACACATAGGCACCAACGACATAGGTAGGAAGACAGATGGGATTTAAGGCAGAAATTCAGGGAGCTAGGGTGGAAGCTTAGAGCGAGAACAAGCAGAGTTGTTATCTCTGGGTTGTTGCCCGTGCCACGTGCTAGCGAAGTGAGGAATAGGGAGAGAGAGGAGTTGAACACGTGGCTGCAGGGATGGTGTAGGAGGGAGGGTTTTGGTTTCCTGGATAATTGGGGCTCTTTCTGGGGTAGGTGGGACCTCGACAAACAGGATGGTCTTCACCTGAACCAGAGGGGTACCAATATCCTGGGGGGCGGGGGGGGGGGGTGGAGATCTGCCAGTGCTCTTCGGGGGGGTTTAAACTAATTCAGCAGGGGGATGGGAACCTAAATTGTAGTTCCAGTGTGCAGGATGTTGAGAGTAGCGAGGGCAGAGATAAGGTTATAAGGACACAAGAGGGCACTGGCAAGCAAGAGCTTGGTTTAAAATGTGTCGACTTCAACGCCAGGAGCATCCGGAATAAGGTGGGTGAGCTTGCAGCATGGGTTGGTACCTGGGATCTCGATGTTGTGGCCATTTCAGAGACATGGGTAGAGCAGGGACAGGAATGGATGTTGCGGGTTCCGGGATTTAGATGTATCACTAAGAACAGAGAAGAGGGTAAAAGAGGGGGGGGTGTGGCATTGTTAATCAAGGAAAGTATTACAGCGGCAGAAAGGACGTTTGAGGACTCGTCTACTGAGGTAGTCTGGGCCGAGGTTAGAAACAGGAGAGGAGAGGTCACCCTGTTGGGAGTTTTCTATAGACCTCCGAATAGTTCCAGAGATGTAGAGGAAAGGATAGCGAAGATGATTCTTGACAGGAGCGAGAGTAACAGGGTAGTGGTTATGGGGGACTTTAACTTTCCAAATATTGACTGGAAATACTATAGTTCGAGTACTTTAGATGGGTCAGTTTTTGTCCAGTGCGTGCAGGAGGGTTTTCTGACACAGTATGTGGACAGGCCAACCAGGGGCGATGCCACATTGGATTTGGTACTGGGTAATCAACCCGGCCAGGTGTTAGATTTAGAAGTTGGTGAGCACTTTGGTGATAGTGATCACAATTCGGTTAGGTTTACCTTAGCGATGGGCAGGGACAGGCATATACAGCAGGGCAAGAATTATAGCTGGGGGAAAGGAAATGATGATGCGATTAGGCAAGATTTAGGATGCGTAGGATGGGGAAGGAAACTGCAGGGGATGGGCACAATCGAAATGTGGAGCTTATTCAAGGAGCAGCTACTGCGTGTCCTTGATAAGTATGTACCTGTCAGGCAGGGAGGAAGTTGTCGAGTGAGGGAGCCGTGGTTTACTAAAGAAGTTGAAGCGCTTGTTAAGAGGAAGAAGGCGGCTTATGTTAGGATGAGACGTGAAGGCTCAGTTAGGGCGCTTGAGAGTGACAAGCTAGCCAAGAAGGATCTAAAGGGAGAGATAAGAAGAGCAAGGAGAGGACACGAGAAGTCATTGGCGGATAGGATCAAAGAAAACCCTAAGGCTTTCTATAGGTATATCAGGAATAAAAGAATGACTAGAGTTAGATTAGGGCCAATCAAGGATAGTAGTGGGAAGTTGTGTGTGGAATCGGAGGAGATAGGGGAAGTGTTAAATGAATATTTTTCGTCAGTATTTACAGTGGAGAAAGAAAATGTTGTCGAGGAGAATACCGAGATACAGACTACTAGGCTAGATGGGATTGAGGTTCACAAGGAGGAGGTGTTAGCAATTTTGGAAAGTGTGAAAATAGATAAGTCCCCTGGGCCAGATGGGATTTATCCTAGGATTCTCTGGGAAGCCAGGGAGGAGATTGCAGAGCCTTTGTCCTTGATTTTTATGTCGTCATTGTCGACAGGAATAGTGCCGGAAGACTGGAGGATAGCAAATGTTGTCCCCTTGTTCAAGAAGGGGAGTAGAGACAGCCCTGGTAATTATAGACCTGTGAGCCTTACTTCGGTTGTGGGCAAAATGTTGGAAAAGGTTATAAGAGATAGGATTTATAATCATCTTGAAAAGATGAAGTTCATTAGAGATAGTCAGCACGGTTTTGTGAAGGGTAGGTCGTGCCTCACAAACCTTATTGAGTTTTTTGACAAGGTGACCAAACAGGTGGATGAGGGTAAAGCCGTGGATGTGGTCTATATGGATTTCAGTAAGGCGTTTGATAAAGTTCCCCACGGTAGGCTATTGCAGAAAATACGGAAGTATGGGGTTGAAGGTGATTTAGAGCTTTGGATCAGAAATTGGCTAGCTGAAAGAAGACAGAGGGTGGTGGTTGATGGCAAATGTTCATCCTGGAGTTTAGTTACTAGTGGTGTACCGCAAGGATCTGTTTTGGGGCCACTGCTGTTTGTCATTTTTATAAATGACCTGGATGAGGGTGTAGAAGGGTGGGTTAGTAAATTTGCGGATGACACGAAGGTTGGTGGAGTTGTGGATAGTGCCGAAGGATGTTGTAGGTTACAGAGGGACATAGATAGGCTGCAGAGCTGGGCTGAGAGATGGCAAATGGAGTTTAATGCGGAAAAGTGTGAGGTGATTCACTTTGGAAGGAGTAACAGGATTGCAGAATACTGGGCTAATGGGAAGATTCTTGGTAGTGTAGATGAGCAGAGAGATCTTGGTGTCCAGGTACATAAATCCCTGCAAGTTGCCACCCAGGTTAATAGGGCTGTTAAGAAGGCATATGGTGTGTTAGCTTTTATTAGTAGGGGGATCGAGTTTCGGAGCCACGAGGTCATGCTGCAGCTGTACAGAACTCTGATGCGGCCGCACCTGGAGTATTGCGTGCAGTTCTGGTCACCGCATTATAGGAAGGATGTGGAAGCTTTGGAAAGGGTGCAGAGGAGATTTACTAGGATGTTGCCTGGTATGGAGGGAAGGTCTTACGAGGAAAGGCTGAGGGACTTGAGGTTGTTTTCGTTGGAGAGAAGGAGGAGGAGAGGTGACTTAATAGAGACATATAAGATAATCAGAGGGTTAGATAGGGTGGATAGTGAGCGTCTTTTTCCTCGGATGGTGATGGCAAACACGAGGGGACATAGCTTCAAGTTGAGGGGTGATAGATATAGGACAGATGTGAGAGGTAGTTTCTTTACACAGAGAGTAGTGGGGGCATGGAACGCCCTGCCTGCAACAGTAGTAGACTCGCCAACTTTAAGGGCATTTAAGTGGTCATTGGATAGACATATGGATGAAAATGGAATAGTGTAGGTCAGATGGTCGGCGCAACATCGAGGGCTGAAGGGCCTGTACTGCGCTGTAATGTTCTATGTTCTAACTTAAAGCAGCTAGAAGCGCTGCACAAAGAACAGCCAGACGCTGCGCAAATGACTACTGGCAACACCTATGCAGTCATATTCAGCTGGCCTCAGACACCGGAAACATCAGAGGAATGTGTGATGGCATTGAGAGAGCTTTTGGGCCAACCATCAAGAAGATCACCCCCCTCAAATCTAAATCAGGGGACATAATCACTGACCAACGCAAACAAATGGACCGCTGGGTTGAGCACTACCTAGAACTGTACTCCAAGGGAAATGTTGTCACTGAGACTGCCCTCAATGCAGCCCAGCCTCGACCAATCATGGATGAGCTGGACGAACAGCCAACCAAATCGGATCTCAGTGATGCCATTGATTCTCTAGCCAGCGGAAAAGCCCATGGGAAGGACAGCATTACCCCTGAAATAATCAAGAGTGCCAAGCCTGCTATACTCTCAGCACTACATGAACTGCAACAACTACCGTGGAATCTCCCTGCTCAGCATAGTGGGGAAAGTCTTTGCTCGAGTCGCTCTGAACAGGCTCCAGAAGCTGGCCGAGCGCGTCTACCCTGAGGCACAGTGTGGCTTTCGTGCAGAGAGATCGACCGTTGACATGCTGTTCTCCCTTCGTCAGATACAGGAGAAATGCCGTGAACAACAGATGCCCCTCTACATTGCTTTCATTTGATCTCACCAAAGCCTTTGACCTCGTCAGCAGACGTAGTCTCTTCAGACTACTAGAAAAGATCAGATGTCCACCAAAGCTACTAAGTATCATCACCTCATTCCATGACAATATGAAAGGCACAATTCAACATGGTGGCTCCTCATCAGAGCCCTTTCCTATCCTGAGTGGCGTGAAACAGGGCTGTGTTCTCGCACCCACACTGTTTGGGATTTTCTTCTCACTGCTGCTTTCACACACGTTCAAGTCTTCAGAAGAAGGAATTTTCCTCCACACAAGATTAGGGGGCAGGTTGTTCAACCTTGCCCGACTAAGAGCGAAGACCAAAGAACGGAAAGTCCTCATCAGAGAACTCCTCTTTGCTGACGATGCTGCTTTAACATCTCACACTGAAGAGTGCCTGCAGAGTCTCATCGACAGGTTTGCGGCTGCCTGCAATGAATTTGGCCTAACCATCAGCCTCAAGAAAACGAACATCATGGGGCAGGACGTCAGAAATGCTCCATCCATCAATATTGGCGACCACACTCTGGAAGTGGTTCAAGAGTTCACCTACCTAGGCTCAACTATCACCAGTAACCTGTCTCTCGATGCAGAAATCAACAAGCGCATGGGAAAGGCTTCCACTGCTATGTCCAGACTGGCCAAGAGAGTGTGGGAAAATGGCGCACTGACACGGAACACAAAAGTCCGAGTGTATCAAGCCTGTGTCCTCAGTACCTTGCTCTACGGCAGCGAGGCCTGGACAACGTATGTCAGCCAAGAGCGACGTCTCAATTCATTCCATCTTCGCTGCCTCCGGTGAATCCTTGGCATCAGGTGGCAGGACCGTATCTCCAACACAGAAGTCCTCGAGGCGGCCAACATCCCCAGCTGAAACACACTACTGAGTCAGCGGCGCTTGAGATGGCTTGGCCATGTGAGCTGCATGGAAGATGGCAGGATCACCAAAGACACATTGTGCAGCGAGCTCGTCACTGGTATCAGACCCACCGGCCGTCCATGTCTCCGCTTTAAAGACGTCTGCAAACGCGACATGATTTCCTGTGACATTAACCACAAGTCGTGCGAGTCAGTTGCCAGCATTTGCCAGAGCTGGCGGGCAACCATAAAGGCGGGGCTAAAGTGTGGCGAGTCGAAGAGACTTAGCAGTTCGCAGGAAAAAAGACAGAAGCGCAAGGGGAGAGCCAACTGTGTAACAGCCCCGACAACCAATTTTATCTGCAGCACCTGTGGAAGAGCCTGTCACTCTAGAATTGGCCTTTATAGCCACTCCAGGCGCTGCTTCACAAACCACTGACCACCTCCAGGCGCGTATCCATTGTCTCTCGAGATGAGGCCAAACAGAAAGTTCTCTAAAGGAAAACCATTTCCAATGGTTGATGGGTCAATAGCCAGAGGGCACAGATTTAATATGATTGATTCTTTTGCCAGACGCAAGATGAGGAAAAATATTCTGATGCAACAAGTGGTTAGAATTTGGAATTCTGGATAGGGTGATGGAATACCGATTCAACAATAGCTTAAAATGAAACTGGATAAATCCTTGAAAGAGAAAAAAATTGGGGAAAGAGCCAAGGAGTGGGACTAACTAGATGGCTGTTCAATGAAGCTGGCACAGACTCAACGGAAAAATGGTCTCTTGTCCTAGTACTATTCTATGATTGGAATAATTGTAGGTTTTATGGGAATATGGACAATGTCCCATACGTATCATGGCTGAGAGATTTCAATATAAATACAAGCTCTTTATTTTATTAGTGGGGAGAATGAGGAAGGAAGATACATATCAGAAACATTGAATTACACAGACCTGTGGCTCCATCCTCTGCTGCCCAGTGAGGGGTTGATCAGCATTCTGCTGGGAGAGCTGCTAAACAAAACAATGAGAGCAGCCAGTTCCAAGCAGAAGTGGACAGTGATGATCACAGAGTCACACAATGCAGATAGAGAACTTGTCCAGTCCTCAAACTAAAACTTAAACACAGTAAAACTACCCTAGCATTGAACCAGGACAGATAGCAGGAAGTGCTGCAAGTGTTAAGAGCTGACGGGAAGGTGTTGTTAAAGAGACAGATTAGAGGAAGAGGCCAAGAACAGGGCAGGGCGAGAGGCGCACTGGCGGAGTTGCAGTCTTCGGAGGAGTCATTAAACTGAGGCACTGTCTGCTCCTTAAGGTGAAATATAAGATCCCTCATCCCGCAGCAATATTCAAAGCAGAGGAGGGAATTGTTTCCAGTCTCCTCTGTCAATATTTATCCTTCAACCAAAATCAGTAAAATAGATGATCATCACATGGCTGTTTGTTGGATCTTGCTGTGCACAAATTGGCTGCCTTATTTCCAACATTAGAACAGTGACTACAATTGCAAATTTCTAGAGAAAATATCTGATGAAATATCACTGACCTGAAACAAACTCTCTTTCTCTCTCCAAATGCTGAGACACACCTACTGAAAATTTCCAGTACTTTGTTTTTATTTCAAAAGTTCTGCATAGACTGTGTATTATACTGCTTCAAAAGCCATGTGGGTAATTGATGATCTTGCCTTTCTGCTTTTCACCCCGTGTCCCAACTCACACCGTCCCGTTCCCCTCTCACCCAAAGCTCACTGACCCAACTCACACCGTCCCGTTCCCCTCTCACCCAAAGCTCACTGACCCAACTCACACCGTCCCGTTCCCCTCTCACCCTGAGCTCACTGACCCAACTCACCGACCCATTCCCCTCTCACCCTGTGCTCACTGACCCAACTCACACCGTCCCATTCCCCTCTCACCCAAAGCTCACTGACCCAACTCACACCGTCCCATTCCCCTCTCACCCTGAGCTCACTGACCCAACTCACACCGTCCCATTCCCCTCTCACCCTGAGCTCACTGACCCAACTCACACCGTCCCATTCCCCTCTCACCCTGAGCTCACTGACCCAACTCACAACGTCCCATTCCCCTCTCACCCTGAGCTCACTGACCCAACTCACACCGTCCCATTCCCCTCTCACCCTGTGCTCACTGACCCAACTCACACCGTCCCGTTCCCCTCTCACCCTGAGCTCACTGACCCAACTCACACCGTCCCGTTCCCCTCTCACCCAAAGCTCACTGACCCAACTCACACCGTCCCATTCCCCTCTCACCCTGAGCTCACTGACCCAACTCACACCGTCCCATTCCCCTCTCACCCTGAGCTCACTGACCCAACTCACACCGTCCCATTCCCCTCTCACCCAAAGCTCACTGACCCAACTCACCGTCCCGTTCCCCTCTCACCCTGAGCTCACTGACCCAACTCACCGTCCCGTTCCCCTCTCACCCAAAGCTCACTGAACCAACTCACACCGTCCCATTCCCCTCTCACCCTGAGCTCACTGACCCAACTCACCGACCCATTCCCCTCTCACCCTGTGCTCACTGACCCAACTCACACCGTCCCATTCCCCTCTCACCCAAAGCTCACTGACCCAACTCACACCGTCCCATTCCCCTCTCACCCTGAGCTCACTGACCCAACTCACACCGTCCCGTTCCCCTCTCACCCTGAGCTCACTGACCCAACTCACACCGTCCCATTCCCCTCTCACCCAAAGCTCACTGACCCAACTCACACCGTCCCATTCCCCTCTCACCCTGTGCTCACTGACCCAACTCACACCGTCCCATTCCCCTCTCACCCTGAGCTCACTGACCCAACTCACACCGTCCCATTCCCCTCTCACCCAAAGCTCACTGACCCAACTCACACCGTCCCATTCCCCTCTCACCCTGTGCTCACTGACCCAACTCACACCGTCCCATTCCCCTCTCACCCTGAGCTCACTGACCCAACTCACACCGTCCCATTCCCCTCTCACCCTGAGCTCACTGACCCAACTCACACCATCCCATTCCCCTCTCACCCAAAGCTCACTGACCCAACTCACCGTCCCATTCCCCTCTCACCCAAAGCTCACTGACCCAACTCACACCGTCCCGTTCGCCTCTCACCCTGAGCTCACTGACCCAACTCACACCGTCCCATTCCCCTCTCACCCAAAGCTCACTGACCCAACTCACACCGTCCCATTCCCCTCTCACCCTGTGCTCACTGACCCAACTCACACCGTCCCGTTCCCCTCTCACCCTGAGCTCACTGACGCAACTCACACCGTCCCGTTCCCCTCTCACCCTGAGCTCACTGACCCAACTCACCGTCCCGTTCCCCTCTCACCCTGAGCTCACTGACCCAACTCACACCGTCCCGTTCCCCTCTCACCCAAAGCTCACTGACCCAACTCACACCGTCCCATTCCCCTCTCACCCTGAGCTCACTGACCCAACTCACACCGTCCCATTCCCCTCTCACCCTGAGCTCACTGACCCAACTCACACCGTCCCGTTCCCCTCTCACCCTGAGCTCACTGACCCAACTCACCGTCCCGTTCCCCTCTCACCCTGAGCTCACTGACCCAACTCACACCGTCCCGTTCCCCTCTCACCCAAAGCTCACTGACCCAACTCACACCGTCCCGTTCCCCTCTCACCCTGAGCTCACTGACCCAACTCACACCGTCCCATTCCCCTCTCACCCTGAGCTCACTGACCCAACTCACACCGTCCCGTTCCCCTCTCACCCTGTGCTCACTGACCCAACTCACACCGTCCCATTCCCCTCTCACCCAAAGCTCACTGACCCAACTCACACCGTCCCATTCCCCTCTCACCCAAAGCTCACTGACCCAACTCACACCGTCCCGTTCCCCTCTCACCCAAAGCTCACTGACCCAACTCACACCGTCCCATTCCCCTCTCACCCAAAGCTCACTGACCCAACTCACACCGTCCCATTCCCCTCTCACCCAAAGCTCACTGACCCAACTCACACCGTCCCGTTCCCCTCTCACCCTGAGCTCACTGACCCAACTCACACCGTCCCATTCCCCTCTCACCCTGTGCTCACTGACCCAACTCACACCGTCCCGTTCCCCTCTCACCCTGAGCTCACTGACCCAACTCACACCGTCCCATTCCCCTCTCACCCAAAGCTCACTGACCCAACTCACACCGTCCCATTCCCCTCTCACCCAAAGCTCACTGACCCAACTCACACCGTCCCATTCCCCTCTCACCCAAAGCTCACTGACCCAACTCACACCGTCCCGTTCCCCTCTCACCCTGAGCTCACTGACCCAACTCACACCGTCCCATTCCCCTCTCACCCTGTGCTCACTGACCCAACTCACACCGTCCCGTTCGCCTCTCACCCTGAGCTCACTGACCCAACTCACACCGTCCCATTCCCCTCTCACCCAAAGCTCACTGACCCAACTCACACCGTCCCATTCCCCTCTCACCCAAAGCTCACTGACCCAACTCACACCGTCCCATTCCCCTCTCACTCAAAGCTCACTGACCCAACTCACACCGTCCCGTTCCCCACTCACCCAAAGCTCACTGACCCAACTCACACCGTCCCATTCCCCTCTCACCCAAAGCTCACTGACCCAACTCGCACCGTCCCGTTCCCCTCTCACCCTGAGCTCACTGACCCAACTCACACCGTCCCGTTCCCCTCTCACCCTGAGCTCACTGACCCAACTCACACCGTCCCATTCCCCTCTCACCCTGAGCTCACTGACCCAACTCACACCGTCCCATTCCCCTCTCACTCAAAGCTCACTGACCCAACTCACACCGTCCCGTTCCCCACTCACCCAAAGCTCACTGACCCAACTCACACCGTCCCATTCCCCTCTCACCCAAAGCTCACTGACCCAACTCGCACCGTCCCGTTCCCCTCTCACCCTGAGCTCACTGACCCAACTCACACCGTCCCGTTCCCCTCTCACCCTGAGCTCACTGACCCAACTCACACCGTCCCGTTCCCCTCTCACCCTGTGCTCACTGACCCAACTCGCACCGTCCCATTCCCCTCTCACCCAAAGCTCACTGACCCAACTCACGCCGTCCCGTTCCCCTCTCACCCAAAGCTCACTGACCCAACTCACCGTCCCGTTCCCCTCTCACCCAAAGCTCACTGACCCAACTCACACCGTCCCGTTCCCCTTTCACCCCGTCCCGTTCCCCTCTCACCCTGAGCTCACTGACCCAACTCACACCGTCCCGTTCCCCTCTCACCCAAAGCTCACTGACCTTCATTGACCCTCATCATTATTTTCGAATCCCTCCATTGCCCTCTCCTCCCCATCTATCTAATCTTCTCCAGTCTTACAACACTCCACCAGATCTGCACTCCTCTAATTCCGGCCTCTTGCTCATCCCCTATTTTAATCGCTCCATCATTGTCGGCCGTGCCTTCAGCTGCCTGGGCCCTAAACTCTGGAATTCCCTCCCTAAACCTCTCCGTCTCTCTCTCTCCTCCTTTAAGAAGCTCTTTAAAACATATCTTTTGGTCACCTATCCTAATATCCCCTGATGTAGTTTGTGTCAAATTTTGTTTGGTAACATTCCTGTGAAGCGCCTTGCGACATTTTACTCTGGAACTGGTGCTATATAAAGGCAGGTTGTTGCTTTCCAATGCAGGGTTCATCTCCCCTTCACTGGACGCACTGTTCACTGTCACTCAGCCTGGGCGACAGCGAGATAATCAGCAGGCCAGCAGGTCACTGAGAATGGGGTGAAGGGAGAAGCAAGTGCATCTAATTGGCAAGAGGGGCTCAGGTTCAGGGGGAGAGATCCAGGTCCAGAGTAGGACGTGGCCTAGGGGGTGGAAGGGAGGATAGTTTCATGGAGAAAAAACAGGGAGGGAAGGATCGCCTTCTTCTTCAGAACAGAGATTTCCTTCACTAGTTCATGTTTGTGGTTACAGAAAAAGATTGAGGAACTGAGCGCGCGCGGGGTGGGGTGTCGCGGGGAGAGCGGAGAGTGAGCGGGGAGAGCGGAGAGCGCGCGGGGAGAGCGGGCGGGGAGGGGGTATCGCCGGGAGAGCGGAGCGCGCGCGGGGAGGGGGTATGGCGGGGGAGCGCGGGGAAGGGCGCGGCGGGGGGGAGCGGAGGGAGCGGGGGGGTCGCGGCGGGGAGGGCGCGGCGGGGGGAGCGGAGGGGGGGGCGCGGAGGGGGGGGCGGAGGGGGGGCGCGGCGGGGGGGGCGCGGCGGGGGGGGCGCGGCGGGGGGGGCGCGGCGGGGGGGGCGCGGCGGGGGGGGCGCGGCGGGGGGGGGCGGAGGGGGGGGGCGGAGGGGGGGGGCGGAGGGGGGGGGCGGAGGGGGGGGGCGGAGGGGGGGGCGGAGGGGGGGGCGGAGGGGGGGGCGGAGGGGGGCGCGGAGGGGGGGGGGGCGGCGGGGGGGCGCGGCGGGGGGGGCGGAGGGGGGGCGGAGGGGGGGGCGCGGCGGGGGGGGCGCGGAGGGGGGGGGGCGCGGAGGGGGGGGGGGCGCGGAGGGGGGGGGGCGCGGAGGGGGGGGGGCGCGGAGGGGGGGGGGCGCGGAGGGGGGGGGGCGCGGAGGGGGGGGGGCGCGGAGGGGGGGGGGCGCGGAGGGGGGGGGGCGCGGAGGGGGGGGGGCGCGGAGGGGGGGGGGCGCGGAGGGGGGGGGGCGCGGAGGGGGGGGGCGCGGAGGGGGGGGGGCGCGGAGGGGGGGGGCGCGGAGGGGGGGGGCGCGGAGGGGGGGGGCGCGGAGGGGGGGGGCGCGGAGGGGGGGGGCGCGGAGGGGGGGGGCGCGGAGGGGGGGGCGCGGAGGGGGGGGCGCGGAGGGGGGGGCGCGGAGGGGGGGGCGCGGAGGGGGGGGCGCGGAGGGGGGGGCGCGGAGGGGGGGGGCGGAGGAGGCGGGCGGAGGGAGGGCGCGGAGCGGGGAGGGCGGAGGGAGGGCGCGGCGGGGAGGGCGGAGGGAGGGCGCGGCGGGGAGGGCGGAGGGAGGGCGCGGCGGGGAGGGCGGAGGGAGGGCGCGGCGGGGAGGGCGGAGGGAGGGCGCGGCGGGGAGGGCGGAGGGAGGGCGCGGCGGGGAGGGCGGAGGGAGGGCGCGGCGGGGAGGGCGGAGGGAGGGCGCGGCGGGGAGGGCGGAGGGAGGGCGCGGCGGGGAGGGCGGAGGGAGGGCGCGGCGGGGAGGGCGGAGGGGGGGCGCGGCGGGGAGGGCGGAGGGGGGGCGCGGCGGGGAGGGCGGAGGGGGGGCGCGGCGGGGAGGGCGGAGGGGGGGCGCGGCGGGGAGGGCGGAGGGGGGGCGCGGCGGGGAGGGCGGAGGGGGGGCGCGGCGGGGAGGGCGGAGGGGGGGCGCGGCGGGGAGGGCGGAGGGGGGGGGCGGAGGGGGGGGGCGGCGGGGAGGGCGGAGGGGGGGCGCGGCGGGGAGGGCCGAGGGGGGCGCGGCGCGGAGGGCCGAGGGGGGCGCGGCGGGGAGGGCCGAGGGGGGCGCGGCGGGGAGGGCCGAGGGGGGCGCGGCGGGGAGGGCCGAGGGGGGCGCGGCGGGGAGGGCCGAGGGGGGCGCGGCGGGGAGGGCCGAGGGGGGCGCGGCGGGGAGGGCCGAGGGGGGCGCGGCGGGGAGGGCCGAGGGGGGCGCGGCGGGGAGGGCCGAGGGGGGCGCGGCGGGGAGGGCCGAGGGGGGCGCGGCGGGGAGGGCCGAGGGGGGCGCGGCGGGGAGGGCCGAGGGGGGCGCGGCGGGGAGGGCCGAGGGGGGCGCGGCGGGGAGGGCCGAGGGGGGCGCGGCGGGGAGGGCCGAGGGGGGGGCGGAGGGGGGGGCGGAGGGGGGGGCGGAGGGGGGGGCGGAGGGGGGGGCGGAGGGGGGGGCGGAGGGGGGGGCGCGGCGGGGAGAGCGGAGGGAGGGCGCGGCGGGGAGAGCGGAGGGAGGGCGCGGCGGGGAGAGCGGAGGGAGGGCGCGGCGGGGAGAGCGGAGGGAGGGCGCGGCGGGGAGAGCGGAGGGAGGGCGCGGCGGGGAGAGCGGAGGGAGGGCGCGGCGGGGAGAGCGGAGGGAGGGCGCGGCGGGGAGAGCGGAGGGAGGGCGCGGCGGGGAGAGCGGAGGGAGGGCGCGGCGGGGAGAGCGGAGGGAGGGCGCGGCGGGGAGAGCGGAGGGAGGGCGCGGCGGGGAGAGCGGAGGGAGGGCGCGGCGGGGAGAGCGGAGGGAGGGCGCGGCGGGGAGAGCGGAGGGAGGGCGCGGCGGGGAGAGCGGAGGGAGGGCGCGGCGGGGAGAGCGGAGGGAGGGCGCGGCGGGGAGAGCGGAGGGAGGGCGCGGCGGGGAGAGCGGAGGGAGGGCGCGGCGGGGAGAGCGGAGGGAGGGCGCGGCGGGGAGAGCGGAGGGAGGGCGCGGCGGGGAGAGCGGCGGGGAGGGCGGAGGGAGGGCGCGGCGAGGGGCGCGGCAGGGAGAGCGGAGGGAGGGCGCGGCGAGGGGCGCGGCGGGGAGAGCGGAGGGAGGGCGCGGCAACGGGAGCGGCGGGGAGGGCGCGGCGAGGGGCGGGGCGAGGGGAGAGCGGAGGGAGGGCGCGGCGAGGGGCGGGGCGGGGAGGGCGGAGGGGGGGCGGGGCGGGGAGGGCGGGGGGGGCGGGGCGGGGAGGGCGGAGGGGGGGCGGGGCGGGGAGGGCGGAGGGGGGGGCGGAGGGGGGGGCGCGGCGGGGAGGGCGGAGGGGGGGCGCGGCGGGGAGGGCGGAGGGGGGCGCGGCGGGGAGGGCGGAGGGGGGCGCGGCGGGGAGGGCGGAGGGGGGCGCGGCGGGGAGGGCGGAGGGGGGCGCGGCGGGGAGGGCGGAGGGGGGCGCGGCGGGGAGGGCGGAGGGGGGGCGCGGCGGGGAGGGCGGAGGGGGGGCGCGGCGGGGAGGGCGGAGGGGGGGCGCGGCGGGGAGGGCGGTGGGGGGGCGCGGCGGGGAGGGCGGAGGGGGGGCGCGGCGGGGAGGGCGGAGGGGGGGCGCGGCGGGGAGGGCGGAGGGGGGGCGCGGCGGGGAGGGCGGAGGGGGGGCGCGGCGGGGAGGGCGGAGGGGGGGCGCGGCGGGGAGGGCGGAGGGGGGCGCGGCGGGGAGGGCGGAGGGGGGAGGAGGGGCGCGGCGGGGAGGGCGGAGGGGGGAGGAGGGGCGCGGCGGGGAGGGCGGAGGGGGGGCGCGGCGGGGAGGGCGGAGGGGGGGCGCGGAGGGGGGGCGCGGAGGGGGGGCGCGGAGGGGGGGCGCGGAGGGGGGGCGCGGAGGGGGGGCGCGGAGGGGGGGCGCGGAGGGGGGGCGCGGAGGGGGGGCGCGGAGGGGGGGCGCGGAGGGGGGGGGCGGAGGGGGGGGGCGGAGGGGGGGGGCGGAGGGGGGGGGCGGAGGGGGGGGGGCGGAGGGGGGGGGGCGGAGGGGGGGGGGCGGAGGGGGGGGGCGGAGGGGGGGGGCGGAGGGGGGGGCGGAGGGGGGGGCGGAGGGGGGGGCGGAGGGGGGGGCGGAGGGGGGGGCGGAGGGGGGGGCGGAGGGGGGGGCGCGGAGGGGGGGGCGCGGAGGGGGGGCGCGGAGGGGGGGCGCGGAGGGGGGGCGCGGAGGGGGGGCGCGGAGGGGGGGCGCGGAGGGGGGGCGCGGAGGGGGGGCGCGGAGGGGGGGCGCGGAGGGGAGCGCGGAGGGGAGCGCGGAGGGGAGCGCGGAGGGAGGGCGCGGAGGGAGGGCGCGGAGGGAGGGCGCGGAGGGAGGGCGCGGAGGGAGGGCGCGGAGGGAGGGCGCGGAGGGAGGGCGCGGAGGGAGGGCGCGGAGGGAGGGCGCGGCGAGGGGCGCGGCGGGGAGGGCGCGGAGGGGGGGCGCGGCGGGGAGAGCGGAGGGGGGGCGCGGAGGGGGGGCGCGGAGGGGGGGGCGCGGAGGGGGGGGCGCGGAGGGGAGCGCGGAGGGGAGCGCGGAGGGGAGCGCGGAGGGGAGCGCGGAGGGGAGCGCGGAGGGGAGCGCGGAGGGGAGCGCGGAGGGAGGGCGCGGAGGGAGGGCGCGGAGGGAGGGCGCGGAGGGAGGGCGCGGAGGGAGGGCGCGGAGGGAGGGCGCGGAGGGAGGGCGCGGAGGGGGGCGCGGCGGGGAGAGCGGAGGGAGGGCGCGGCGGGGAGAGCGGAGGGAGGGCGCGGCGGGGAGAGCGGAGGGAGGGCGCGGCGGGGAGAGCGGAGGGAGGGCGCGGCGGGGAGAGCGGAGGGAGGGCGCGGCGGGGAGAGCGGAGGGAGGGCGCGGCGGGGAGAGCGGAGGGAGGGCGCGGCGGGGAGAGCGGAGGGAGGGCGCGGCGGGGAGAGCGGAGGGAGGGCGCGGCGGGGAGAGCGGAGGGAGGGCGCGGCGGGGAGAGCGGAGGGAGGGCGCGGCGGGGAGAGCGGAGGGAGGGCGCGGCGGGGAGAGCGGAGGGAGGGCGCGGCGGGGAGAGCGGAGGGAGGGCGCGGCGGGGAGAGCGGAGGGAGGGCGCGGCGGGGAGAGCGGAGGGAGGGCGCGGCGGGGAGAGCGGAGGGAGGGCGCGGCGGGGAGAGCGGAGGGAGGGCGCGGCGGGGAGAGCGGAGGGAGGGCGCGGCGGGGAGAGCGGAGGGAGGGCGCGGCGGGGAGAGCGGAGGGAGGGCGCGGCGGGGAGAGCGGAGGGAGGGCGCGGCGGGGAGAGCGGAGGGAGGGCGCGGCGGGGAGAGCGGAGGGAGGGCGCGGCGGGGAGAGCGGAGGGAGGGCGCGGCGGGGAGAGCGGAGGGAGGGCGCGGCGGGGAGAGCGGAGGGAGGGCGCGGCGGGGAGAGCGGAGGGAGGGCGCGGCGGGGAGAGCGGAGGGAGGGCGCGGCGGGGAGAGCGGAGGGAGGGCGCGGCGGGGAGAGCGGAGGGAGGGCGCGGCGGGGAGAGCGGAGGGAGGGCGCGGCGGGGAGAGCGGAGGGAGGGCGCGGCGGGGAGAGCGGAGGGAGGGCGCGGCGGGGAGAGCGGAGGGAGGGCGCGGCGGGGAGAGCGGAGGGAGGGCGCGGCGGGGAGAGCGGAGGGAGGGCGCGGCGGGGAGAGCGGAGGGAGGGCGCGGCGGGGAGAGCGGAGGGAGGGCGCGGCGGGGAGAGCGGAGGGAGGGCGCGGCGGGGAGAGCGGAGGGAGGGCGCGGCGGGGAGAGCGGAGGGAGGGCGCGGCGGGGAGAGCGGAGGGAGGGCGCGGCGGGGAGAGCGGAGGGAGGGCGCGGCGGGGAGAGCGGAGGGAGGGCGCGGCGGGGAGAGCGGAGGGAGGGCGCGGCGGGGAGAGCGGAGGGAGGGCGCGGCGGGGAGAGCGGAGGGAGGGCGCGGCGGGGAGAGCGGAGGGAGGGCGCGGCGGGGAGAGCGGAGGGAGGGCGCGGCGGGGAGAGCGGAGGGAGGGCGCGGCGGGGAGAGCGGAGGGAGGGCGCGGCGGGGAGAGCGGAGGGAGGGCGCGGCGGGGAGAGCGGAGGGAGGGCGCGGCGGGGAGAGCGGAGGGAGGGCGCGGCGGGGAGAGCGGAGGGAGGGCGCGGCGGGGAGAGCGGAGGGAGGGCGCGGCGGGGAGAGCGGAGGGAGGGCGCGGCGGGGAGAGCGGAGGGAGGGCGCGGCGGGGAGAGCGGAGGGAGGGCGCGGCGGGGAGAGCGGAGGGAGGGCGCGGCGGGGAGAGCGGAGGGAGGGCGCGGCGGGGAGAGCGGAGGGAGGGCGCGGCGGGGAGAGCGGAGGGAGGGCGCGGCGGGGAGAGCGGAGGGAGGGCGCGGCGGGGAGAGCGGAGGGAGGGCGCGGCGGGGAGAGCGGAGGGAGGGCGCGGCGGGGAGAGCGGAGGGAGGGCGCGGCGGGGAGAGCGGAGGGAGGGCGCGGCGGGGAGAGCGGAGGGAGGGCGCGGCGGGGAGAGCGGAGGGAGGGCGCGGCGGGGAGAGCGGAGGGAGGGCGCGGCGGGGAGAGCGGAGGGAGGGCGCGGCGGGGAGAGCGGAGGGAGGGCGCGGCGGGGAGAGCGGAGGGAGGGCGCGGCGGGGAGAGCGGAGGGAGGGCGCGGCGGGGAGAGCGGAGGGAGGGCGCGGCGGGGAGAGCGGAGGGAGGGCGCGGCGGGGAGAGCGGAGGGAGGGCGCGGCGGGGAGAGCGGAGGGAGGGCGCGGCGGGGAGAGCGGAGGGAGGGCGCGGCGGGGAGAGCGGAGGGAGGGCGCGGCGGGGAGAGCGGAGGGAGGGCGCGGCGGGGAGAGCGGAGGGAGGGCGCGGCGGGGAGAGCGGAGGGAGGGCGCGGCGGGGAGAGCGGAGGGAGGGCGCGGCGGGGAGAGCGGAGGGAGGGCGCGGCGGGGAGAGCGGAGGGAGGGCGCGGCGGGGAGAGCGGAGGGAGGGCGCGGCGGGGAGAGCGGAGGGAGGGCGCGGCGGGGAGAGCGGAGGGAGGGCGCGGCGGGGAGAGCGGAGGGAGGGCGCGGCGGGGAGAGCGGAGGGAGGGCGCGGCGGGGAGAGCGGAGGGAGGGCGCGGCGGGGAGAGCGGAGGGAGGGCGCGGCGGGGAGAGCGGAGGGAGGGCGCGGCGGGGAGAGCGGAGGGAGGGCGCGGCGGGGAGAGCGGAGGGAGGGCGCGGCGGGGAGAGCGGAGGGAGGGCGCGGCGGGGAGAGCGGAGGGAGGGCGCGGCGGGGAGAGCGGAGGGAGGGCGCGGCGGGGAGAGCGGAGGGAGGGCGCGGCGGGGAGAGCGGAGGGAGGGCGCGGCGGGGAGAGCGGAGGGAGGGCGCGGCGGGGAGAGCGGAGGGAGGGCGCGGCGTGGGGCGCGGCGGGGAGAGCGGAGGGAGGGCGCGGCGAGGGGCGCGGCGGGGAGAGCGGAGGGAGGGCGCGGCGAGGGGCGCGGCGGGGAGAGCGGAGGGAGGGCGCGGCGAGGGGCGCGGCGAGGGGCGCGGCGAGGGGCGCGGCGAGGGGCGCGGCGGGGAGAGCGGAGGGAGGGCGCGGCGAGGGGAGCGGCGGGGAGAGCGCGGCGAGGGGCGGGGCGAGGGGAGAGCGGAGGGAGGGCGCGGCGAGGGGCGGGGCGGGGAGAGCGGAGGGAGGGCGCGGCGGGGAGAGCGGAGGGAGGGCGCGGCGGGGAGAGCGGAGGGAGGGCGCGGCGGGGAGAGCGGAGGGAGGGCGCGGCGGGGAGAGCGGAGGGAGGGCGCGGCGGGGAGAGCGGAGGGAGGGCGCGGCGGGGAGAGCGGAGGGAGGGCGCGGCGGGGAGAGCGGAGGGAGGGCGCGGCGGGGAGAGCGGAGGGAGGGCGCGGCGGGGAGAGCGGAGGGAGGGCGCGGCGGGGAGAGCGGAGGGAGGGCGCGGCGGGGAGAGCGGAGGGAGGGCGCGGCGGGGAGAGCGGAGGGAGGGCGCGGCGGGGAGAGCGGAGGGAGGGCGCGGCGGGGAGAGCGGAGGGAGGGCGCGGCGGGGAGAGCGGAGGGAGGGCGCGGCGGGGAGAGCGGAGGGAGGGCGCGGCGGGGAGAGCGGAGGGAGGGCGCGGCGGGGAGAGCGGAGGGAGGGCGCGGCGGGGAGAGCGGAGGGAGGGCGCGGCGGGGAGAGCGGAGGGAGGGCGCGGCGGGGAGAGCGGAGGGAGGGCGCGGCGGGGAGAGCGGAGGGAGGGCGCGGCGGGGAGAGCGGAGGGAGGGCGCGGCGGGGAGAGCGGAGGGAGGGCGCGGCGGGGAGAGCGGAGGGAGGGCGCGGCGGGGAGAGCGGAGGGAGGGCGCGGCGGGGAGAGCGGAGGGAGGGCGCGGCGGGGAGAGCGGAGGGAGGGCGCGGCGGGGAGAGCGGAGGGAGGGCGCGGCGGGGAGAGCGGAGGGAGGGCGCGGCGGGGAGAGCGGAGGGAGGGCGCGGCGGGGAGAGCGGAGGGAGGGCGCGGCGGGGAGAGCGGAGGGAGGGCGCGGCGGGGAGAGCGGAGGGAGGGCGCGGCGGGGAGAGCGGAGGGAGGGCGCGGCGGGGAGAGCGGAGGGAGGGCGCGGCGGGGAGAGCGGAGGGAGGGCGCGGCGGGGAGAGCGGAGGGAGGGCGCGGCGGGGAGAGCGGAGGGAGGGCGCGGCGGGGAGAGCGGAGGGAGGGCGCGGCGGGGAGAGCGGAGGGAGGGCGCGGCGGGGAGAGCGGAGGGAGGGCGCGGCGGGGAGAGCGGAGGGAGGGCGCGGCGGGGAGAGCGGAGGGAGGGCGCGGCGGGGAGAGCGGAGGGAGGGCGCGGCGGGGAGAGCGGAGGGAGGGCGCGGCGGGGAGAGCGGAGGGAGGGCGCGGCGGGGAGAGCGGAGGGAGGGCGCGGCGGGGAGAGCGGAGGGAGGGCGCGGCGGGGAGAGCGGAGGGAGGGCGCGGCGGGGAGAGCGGAGGGAGGGCGCGGCGGGGAGAGCGGAGGGAGGGCGCGGCGGGGAGAGCGGAGGGAGGGCGCGGCGGGGAGAGCGGAGGGAGGGCGCGGCGGGGAGAGCGGAGGGAGGGCGCGGCGGGGAGAGCGGAGGGAGGGCGCGGCGGGGAGAGCGGAGGGAGGGCGCGGCGGGGAGAGCGGAGGGAGGGCGCGGCGGGGAGAGCGGAGGGAGGGCGCGGCGGGGAGAGCGGAGGGAGGGCGCGGCGGGGAGAGCGGAGGGAGGGCGCGGCGGGGAGAGCGGAGGGAGGGCGCGGCGGGGAGAGCGGAGGGAGGGCGCGGCGGGGAGAGCGGAGGGAGGGCGCGGCGGGGAGAGCGGAGGGAGGGCGCGGCGGGGAGAGCGGAGGGAGGGCGCGGCGGGGAGAGCGGAGGGAGGGCGCGGCGGGGAGAGCGGAGGGAGGGCGCGGCGGGGAGAGCGGAGGGAGGGCGCGGCGGGGAGAGCGGAGGGAGGGCGCGGCGGGGAGAGCGGAGGGAGGGCGCGGCGGGGAGAGCGGAGGGAGGGCGCGGCGGGGAGAGCGGAGGGAGGGCGCGGCGGGGAGAGCGGAGGGAGGGCGCGGCGGGGAGAGCGGAGGGAGGGCGCGGCGGGGAGAGCGGAGGGAGGGCGCGGCGGGGAGAGCGGAGGGAGGGCGCGGCGGGGAGAGCGGAGGGAGGGCGCGGCGGGGAGAGCGGAGGGAGGGCGCGGCGGGGAGAGCGGAGGGAGGGCGCGGCGGGGAGAGCGGAGGGAGGGCGCGGCGGGGAGAGCGGAGGGAGGGCGCGGCGGGGAGAGCGGAGGGAGGGCGCGGCGGGGAGAGCGGAGGGAGGGCGCGGCGGGGAGAGCGGAGGGAGGGCGCGGCGGGGAGAGCGGAGGGAGGGCGCGGCGGGGAGAGCGGAGGGAGGGCGCGGCGGGGAGAGCGGAGGGAGGGCGCGGCGGGGAGAGCGGAGGGAGGGCGCGGCGGGGAGAGCGGAGGGAGGGCGCGGCGGGGAGAGCGGAGGGAGGGCGCGGCGGGGAGAGCGGAGGGAGGGCGCGGCGTGGGGCGCGGCGGGGAGAGCGGAGGGAGGGCGCGGCGAGGGGCGCGGCGGGGAGAGCGGAGGGAGGGCGCGGCGAGGGGCGCGGCGGGGAGAGCGGAGGGAGGGCGCGGCGAGGGGCGCGGCGAGGGGCGCGGCGAGGGGCGCGGCGAGGGGCGCGGCGGGGAGAGCGGAGGGAGGGCGCGGCGAGGGGAGCGGCGGGGAGAGCGCGGCGAGGGGCGGGGCGAGGGGAGAGCGGAGGGAGGGCGCGGCGAGGGGCGGGGCGGGGAGAGCGGAGGGAGGGCGCGGCGGGGAGAGCGGAGGGAGGGCGCGGCGGGGAGAGCGGAGGGAGGGCGCGGCGGGGAGAGCGGAGGGAGGGCGCGGCGAGGGGCGCGGCGGGGAGAGCGGAGGGAGGGCGCGGCGAGGGGCGCGGCGGGGAGAGCGGAGGGAGGGCGCGGCGAGGGGCGCGGCGAGGGGCGCGGCGAGGGGCGCGGCGAGGGGCGCGGAGGGAGGGCGCGGCGAGGGGCGCGGCGGGGAGAGCGGAGGGAGGGCGCGGCGAGGGGAGCGGCGGGGAGAGCGCGGCGAGGGGCGGGGCGAGGGGAGAGCGGAGGGAGGGCGCGGCGAGGGGCGGGGCGGGGAGAGCGGAGGGAGGGCGCGGCGAGGGGCGGGGCGGGGAGAGCCGAGGGAGGGGGCGGCGAGGGGGGCGGCGGGGAGAGCCGAGGGAGTGGGCGGCGAGGGGGGCGGCGGGGAGAGCCGAGGGAGTGGGCGGCGAGGGGGGCGGCGGGGAGAGCCGAGGGAGGGGGCGGCGAGGGGCGTGGCGGGGAGAGCCGAGGGAGGGGGCGGCGAGGGGCGTGGCGGGGAGAGCCGAGGGAGGGGGCGGCGAGGGGCGTGGCGGGGAGAGCCGAGGGAGGGGGCGGCGGGGAGAGCCGAGGGAGGGGGCGGCGAGGGGCGTGGCGGGGAGAGCCGAGGGAGGGGGCGGCGAGGGGCGTGGCGGGGAGAGCCGAGGGAGGGGGCGGCGAGGGGCGTGGCGGGGAGAGCCGAGGGAGGGGGCGGCGAGGGGCGTGGCGGGGAGAGCCGAGGGAGGGGGCGGCGAGGGGCGTGGCGGGGAGAGCCGAGGGAGGGGGCGGCGAGGGGCGTGGCGGGGAGAGCCGAGGGAGGGGGCGGCGAGGGGGGTGGCGGGGAGAGCCGAGGGAGGGGGCGGCGAGGGGCGTGGCGGGGAGAGCCGAGGGAGGGGGCGGCGAGGGGCGTGGCGGGGAGAGCCGAGGGAGGGGGCGGCGAGGGGCGTGGCGGGGAGAGCCGAGGGAGGGGGCGGCGAGGGGCGTGGCGGGGAGAGCCGAGGGAGGGGGCGGCGAGGGGCGTGGCGGGGAGAGCCGAGGGAGGGGGCGGCGAGGGGCGTGGCGGGGAGAGCCGAGGGAGGGGGCGGCGAGGGGGGTGGCGGGGAGAGCCGAGGGAGGGGGCGGCGAGGGGGGTGGCGGGGAGAGCCGAGGGAGGGGGCGGCGAGGGGGGTGGCGGGGAGAGCCGAGGGAGGGGGCGGCGAGGGGGGTGGCGGGGAGAGCCGAGGGAGGGGGCGGCGAGGGGGGTGGCGGGGAGACCCGAGGGAGGGGGCGGCGAGGGGGGTGGCGGGGAGACCCGAGGGAGGGGGCGGCGAGGGGGGTGGCGGGGAGACCGGAGGGAGGGGGCGGCGAGGGGGGTGGCGGGGAGACCGGAGGGAGGGGGCGGCGAGGGGGGTGGCGGGGAGACCGGAGGGAGGGGGCGGTGGGGAGACCGGAGGGAGGGGGCGGCGGGGGGGGTGGCGGGGAGACCGGAGGGAGGGGGCGGCGAGGGGGGTGGCGGGGAGACCGGAGGGAGGGGGCGGCGAGGGGGGTGGCGGGGAGACCGGAGGGAGGGGGCGGCGAGGGGGGTGGCGGGGAGACCGGAGGGAGGGGGCGGCGAGGGGGGTGGCGGGGAGACCGGAGGGAGGGGGCGGCGAGGGGGGTGGCTGGGAGACCGGAGGGAGGGGGCGGCGGGGGGGGTGGCTGGGAGACCGGAGGGAGGGGGCGGCGAGGGGAGTGGCGGGGAGACCGGAGGGAGGGGGCGGCGGGGGGGGTGGCGGGGAGACCGGAGGGAGGGGGCGGCGGGGGGGGTGGCGGGGAGACCGGAGGGAGGGGGCGGCGAGGGGGGTGGCGGGGAGACCGGAGGGAGGGGGCGGCGAGGGGGGTGGCGGGGAGACCGGAGAGAGCAAGGGAGGGGTATCGTAGTGAGAGTGGAGAGAGCATGGGGAGATCGTAGAGAGACCAGAGAGTGTGAGAAGGAGTATCGTAGAGAGACCAGAGTGAGGACTGTCGTAGAGAGACCAGAGAGAGTGAGGAGTATCGTAGAGAGACCAGAGAGTGTGAGAAGGTGTATCGTAGAGAGACCAGAGAGAGTGAGAAGGTGTATCGTAGAGAGACCAGAGAGAGTGAGAAGGTGTATCGTAGAGAGACCAGAGAGAGTGAGAAGGTGTATCGTAGAGAGACCAGAGAGAGTGAGAAGGTGTATCGTAGAGAGACCAGAGAGAGTGAGAAGGTGTATCGTAGAGAGACCAGAGAGAGTGAGAAGGTGTATCGTAGAGAGACCAGAGAGAGTGAGAAGGTGTATCGTAGAGAGACCAGAGAGAGTGAGAAGGTGTATCGTAGAGAGACCAGAGAGAGTGAGAAGGTGTATCGTAGAGAGACCAGAGAGAGTGAGAAGGTGTATCGTAGAGAGACCAGAGAGAGTGAGAAGGTGTATCGTAGAGAGACCAGAGAGAGTGAGAAGGTGTATCGTAGAGAGACCAGAGAGAGTGAGAAGGTGTATCGTAGAGAGACCAGAGAGAGTGAGAAGGTGTATCGTAGAGAGACCAGAGAGAGTGAGAAGGTGTATCGTAGAGAGACCAGAGAGAGTGAGAAGGTGTATCGTAGAGAGACCAGAGAGAGTGAGAAGGTGTATCGTAGAGAGACCAGAGAGAGTGAGAAGGTGTATCGTAGAGAGACCAGAGTGAGAAGGTGTATCGTAGAGAGACCAGAGTGAGAAGGTGTATCGTAGAGAGAGCAGAGAGAGTGAGAAGGTGTATCGTAGAGAGACCAGAGAGAGTGAGAAGGTGTATCGTAGAGAGACCAGAGAGAGTGAGAAGGTGTATCGTAGAGAGACCAGAGAGAGTGAGAAGGTGTATCGTAGAGAGACCAGAGAGAGTGAGAAGGAGTATCGTAGAGAGACCAGAGAGAGTGAGAAGGAGTATCGTAGAGAGACCAGAGAGAGTGAGAAGGAGTATCGGAGAGAGACCAGAGAGAGTGAGAAGGAGTATCGGAGAGAGACCAGAGAGTGTGAGAAGGAGTATCGTAGAGAGACCAGAGAGTGTGAGAAGGAGTATCGTAGAGAGACCAGAGAGAGTGAGAAGGTGTATCGTAGAGAGACCAGAGAGAGTCAGAAGGTGAATCGTAGAGAGACCAGAGAGAGTGAGAAGGAGTATCGTAGAGAGACCAGAGAGAGTGAGAAGGAGTATCGGAGAGAGACCAGAGAGTGTGAGAAGGAGTATCGTAGAGAGACCAGAGTGTGAGAAGGAGTATCGTAGAGAGACCAGAGAGTGTGAGAAGGAGTATCGTAGAGAGACCAGAGAGTGTGAGAAGGAGTATCGTAGAGAGACCAGAGAGTGTGAGAAAAAGTATCGGAGAAACATCAGAGAGTGAGAAGGAGTATCGTAGAGAGACCAGAGAGTGTGAGAAAAAGTATCGGAGAAACATCAGAGAGTGAGAAGGAGTATCGTAGAGAGACCAGAGTGAAGACAAGTACTGCAGACAGGAGAGCATGAGAAGTATCGTAGAGAAACCAGAGTGAGTGAGGAGTAGTTTGTATAGTCTGGTTGCGGGGGATTGCAGTAAAGATTGGGGTGCGTAATTCTGTATCGACAGGGGGAAAGTTATTGTATAGACAGGTAGTTATTTTAGGGTGGGCATTTATGGGGGTTACTGAAGTGTTGTCTGGGGGTATTGTATAGACTGGGAGGGGGTGTGTGGTGGTTATTGAAGTGGGAGTTATTGTACAGCCAGTCGGTATTTCGGAACATAGGAAATCGGAGCAGGAGGCCATTCAGCCCCTCAAGCCTGCTTCGACATTCAATATGATCCATGCTGATGTTCTACCTCAATGCCATTTTCCGGCACTGTCTCCATAGTGATAGGGGGGGGGGGGCGACAGAGGTGAGGGGGGGGGAGGTGAGCGAGGGGGGGGGGGAGGTGAGCGAGGGGGGGGGGGGAGGTGAGCGAGGGGGGGGGGGGAGGTGAGCGAGGGGGGGGGGGAGGTGAGCGAGGGGGGGGGGGGAGGTGAGCGAGGGGGGGGGGGAGGTGAGCGAGGGGGGGGGGGAGGTGAGCGAGGGGGGGGGGGAGGTGAGCGAGGGGGGGGGGGGAGGTGAGCGAGGGGGGGGGGGGAGGTGAGCGAGGGGGGGGGGGGAGGTGAGCGAGGGGGGGGGGGGAGGTGAGCGAGGGGGGGGGGGGGAGGTGAGCGAGGGGGGGGGGGGGAGGTGAGCGAGGGGGGGGGGGGGAGGTGAGCGAGGGGGGGGGGGGGAGGTGAGCGAGGGGGGGGGGGGGAGGTGAGCGAGGGGGGGGGGGGAGGTGAGCGAGGGGGGGGGGGAGGTGAGCGAGGGGGGGGGGGGAGGTGAGCGAGGGGGGGGGGGAGGTGAGCGAGGGGGGGGGGGGAGGTGAGCGAGGGGGGGGGGGGAGGTGAGCGAGGGGGGGGGGGGAGGTGAGCGAGGGGGGGGGGGGAGGTGAGCGAGGGGGGGGGGGGAGGTGAGCGAGGGGGGGGGGGGGGAGGTGAGCGAGGGGGGGGGGGGGAGGTGAGCGAGGGGGGGGGGGGGGAGGTGAGCGAGGGGGGGGGGGGGAGGTGAGCGAGGGGGGGGGGGGGAGGTGAGCGAGGGGGGGGGGGGGGAGGTGAGCGAGGGGGGGGGGGGGGGAGGTGAGCGAGGGGGGGGGGGGGGGAGGTGAGCGAGGGGGGGGGGGGGGGAGGTGAGCGAGGGGGGGGGGGGGGAGGTGAGCGAGGGGGGGGGGGGAGGTGAGCGAGGGGGGGGGGGGGGGAGGTGAGCGAGGGGGGGGGGGGGGGGAGGTGAGCGAGGGGGGGGGGGGGGAGGTGAGCGAGGGGGGGGGGGGAGGTGAGCGAGCGGGGGGGGGAGGTGAGCGAGCGGGGGTGGGGGGAGGTGGGCGAGCGGGGGTGGGGGAGGTGGGCGAGCGGGGGGGGGGAGGTGAGCGAGCGGGGGGGGGAGGTGAGCGAGCGGGGGGGGGAGGTGAGCGAGCGGGGGGGGGAGGTGAGCGAGCGGGGGGGGGAGGTGAGCGAGCGGGGGGGGGAGGTGAGCGAGCGGGGGGGGGGAGGTGAGCGAGCGGGGGGGGGGAGGTGAGCGAGCGGGGGGGGAGGTGAGCGAGGGGGTGTAAGGGGGGGGGAGGTGAGTGAGGGGGAGGTGAGTGAGGGGGTGTAAGGGGGGGGGAGGTGAGCGAGGGGGTGTAAGGGGGGGGGAGGTGAGCGAGGGGGGGAGAGGTGAGCGAGGGGGGGAGAGGTGAGCGAGGGGGGGGAGAGGTGAGCGAGGGGGGGGAGAGGTGAGCGAGGGGGGGGAGAGGTGAGCGAGGGGGGGGAGAGGTGAGCGAGGGGGGGGAGAGGTGAGCGAGGGGGGGGAGAGGTGAGCGAGGGGGGGGAGAGGTGAGCGAGGGGGGGGAGAGGTGAGCGAGGGGGGGGAGAGGTGAGCGAGGGGGGGGAGAGGTGAGCGAGGGGGGGGAGAGGTGAGCGAGGGGGGGGAGAGGTGAGCGAGGGGGGGGAGAGGTGAGCGAGGGGGGGGAGAGGTGAGCGAGGGGGGGGAGAGGTGAGCGAGGGGGGGAGAGGTGAGCGAGGGGGGGAGAGGTGAGTGAGGGGGGGGAGAGGTGAGTGAGGGGGGGAGAGGTGAGTGAGGGGGGGAGAGGTGAGTGAGGGGGGGAGAGGTGAGTGAGGGGGGGAGAGGTGAGTGAGGGGGGGAGAGGTGAGTGAGGGGGGGAGAGGTGAGTGAGGGGGGGAGAGGTGAGTGAGGGGGGGAGAGGTGAGTGAGGGGGGAGAGGTGAGTGAGGGGGGGAGAGGTGAGTGAGGGGGGGAGAGGTGAGTGAGGGGGGGAGAGGTGAGTGAGGGGGTGTAAGGGGGTGGAGGTGTGAGGGGGTGTAAGGGGATGGAGGTGTGAGGGGGTGTAAGGGGATGGAGGTGTGAGGGGGTGTAAGGGGATGGAGGTGTGAGGGGGTGTAAGGGGATGGAGGTGTGAGGGGGTGTAAGGGGATGGAGGTGTGAGGGGGTGTAAGGGGATGGAGGTGTGAGGGGGTGTAAGGGGATGGAGGTGTGAGGGGGTGTAAGGGGATGGAGGTGTGAGGGGGTGTAAGGGGATGGAGGTGTGAGGGGGTGTAAGGGGATGGAGGTGTGAGGGGGTGTAAGGGGATGGAGGTGTGAGGGGGTGTAAGGGGATGGAGGTGTGAGGGGGTGTAAGGGGATGGAGGTGTGAGGGGGTGTAAGGGGATGGAGGTGTGAGGGGGTGTAAGGGGATGGAGGTGTGAGGGGTGTAAGGGGATGGAGGTGTGAGGGGGTGTAAGGCGGTGTAAGGGGGTGTAAGGGGGTGTAAGGGGGTGTAAGGGGGTGTAAGGGGGTGTAAGGGGGTGTAAGGGGGTGTAAGGGGGTGTAAGGGGGTGTAAGGGGGTGGAGGTGTGAGGGGGTGTAAGGGGGTGGAGGTGTGTGAGGGGGTGTAAGGGGGGGGGAGGTGAGTGAGGGGGTGTAAGGGGGGGGGAGGTGAGTGAGGGGGTGTAAGGGGGGGGAGGTGAGTGAGGGGGTGTAAGGGGGGGGGGGAGGTGAGTGAGGGGGTGTAAGGGGGGGGGAGGTGTGTGAGGGGGTGTAAGGGGGGGGGAGGTGTGAGGGGGTGTAAGGGGGGGGAGGTGTGAGGGGGTGTAAGGGGGGGGGAGGTGTGAGGGGGTGTAAGGGGGTGGAGGTGTGAGGGGGTGTAAGGGGGTGGAGGTGTGAGGGGGTGTAAGGGGGTGGAGGTGTGAGGGGGTGTAAGGGGGTGGAGGTGTGAGGGGGTGTAAGGGGGTGGAGGTGTGAGGGGGTGTAAGGGGGTGGAGGTGTGAGGGGGTGTAAGGGGGTGGAGGTGTGAGGGGGTGTAAGGGGGTGGAGGTGTGAGGGGGTGTAAGGGGGTGGAGGTGTGAGGGGGTGTAAGGGGGTGGAGGTGTGAGGGGGTGTAAGGGGGTGGAGGTGTGAGGGGGTGGAGGTGTGAGGGGGTGTAAGGGGGTGGAGGTGTGAGGGGGTGTAAGGGGGTGGAGGTGTGAGGGGGTGTAAGGGGGTGGAGGTGTGAGGGGGTGTAAGGGGGGGAGGTGAGTGAGGGGGTGTAAGGGGGGGGGAGGTGAGTGAGGGGGTGTAAGGGGGGGGGAGGTGAGTGAGGGGATTGTAAGGGGGGGGAGGTGAGTGAGGGGATTGTAAGGGGGGGGAGGTGAGTGAGGGGATTGTAAGGGGGGGGAGGTGAGTGAGGGGATTGTAAGGGGGGGGAGGTGAGTGAGGGGATTGTAAGGGGGGGGAGGTGAGTGAGGGGATTGTAAGGGGGGGGAGGTGAGTGAGGGGATTGTAAGGGGGGGGAGGTGAGTGAGGGATTGTAAGGGGGGGGGAGGTGAGTGAGGGGATTGTAAGGGGGGGGGAGGTGAGTGAGGGGATTGTAAGGGGGGGAGGTGAGTGAGGGGGTGTAAGGGGGGGGGAGGTGAGTGAGGGGGTGTAAGGGGGGGGGAGGTGAGTGAGGGGGTGTAAGGGGGGGGGGAAGTGAGTGAGGGGGTGTAAGGGGGGGGGAGGTGAGTGAGGGGGTGTAAGGGGGGGAGGTGAGTGAGGGGGTGTAAGGGGGGGGGAGGTGAGTGAGGGGGTGTAAGGGGGGGGGGAGGTGAGTGAGGGGGTGTAAGGGGGGGGAGGTGTGAGGGGGGGGAGAGGTGAGTGAGGGGGGGAGAGGTGAGTGAGGGGGGAGAGGTGAGTGAGGGGGGGAGAGGTGAGTGAGGGGGTGTAAGGGGGGGGTGAGTGAGGGGGTGTAAGGGGGGGGTGAGTGAGGGGGTGTAAGGGGGGGGTGAGTGAGGGGGTGTAAGGGGGGGGTGAGTGAGGGGGTGTAAGGGGGGGGTGAGTGAGGGGGTGTAAGGGGGGGGTGAGTGAGGGGGTGTAAGGGGGGGGTGAGTGAGGGGGTGTAAGGGGGGGTGAGTGAGGGGGTGTAAGGGGGGGGTGAGTGAGGGGGTGTAAGGGGGGGGTGAGTGAGGGGGTGTAAGGGGGGGGTGAGTGAGGGGGTGTAAGGGGGGGGGTGAGTGAGGGGGTGTAAGGGGGGGGTGAGTGAGGGGGTGTAAGGGGGGGGTGAGTGAGGGGGTGTAAGGGGGGGGTGAGTGAGGGGGTGTAAGGGGGGGTGAGTGAGGGGGTGTAAGGGGGGGGGTGAGTGAGGGGGTGTAAGGGGGGGTGAGTGAGGGGGTGTAAGGGGGGGGGGTGAGTGAGGGGTGTAAGGGGGGGTGAGTGAGGGGGTGTAAGGGGGGGGGTGAGTGAGGGGGTGTAAGGGGGGGTGAGTGGGGGGGTGAGTGAGGGGGTGTAAGGGGGGGTGAGTGAGGGGGTGTAAGGGGGGGTGAGTGAGGGGGTGTAAGGGGGGGTGAGTGAGGGGGTGTAAGGGGGGTGAGTGAGGGGGTGTAAGGGGGGTGAGTGAGGGGGTGTAAGGGGGGTGAGTGAGGGGTGTAAGGGGGGGTGAGTGAGGGGGTGTAAGGGGGGGTGAGTGAGGGGGTGTAAGGGGGGGTGAGTGAGGGGGTGTAAGGGGGGGTGAGTGAGGGGGTGTAAGGGGGGGTGAGTGAGGGGGTGTAAGGGGGGGGTGAGTGAGGGGGTGTAAGGGGGGGTGAGTGAGGGGGTGTAAGGGGGGGTGAGTGAGGGGGTGTAAGGGGGGGTGAGTGAGGGGGTGTAAGGGGGGGTGAGTGAGGGGGTGTAAGGGGGGGTGAGTGAGGGGGTGTAAGTGGGGGGGTGTAAGTGGGGGGGTGTAAGTGGGGGGGTGTAAGTGGGGGGGTGTAAGTGGGGGGGTGTAAGTGGGGGGGGTGTAAGTGGGCGGGTGTAAGTGGGTGGGTGTAAGTGGGCGGGTGTAAGTGGGGGGGTGTAAGTGGGCGGGTGTAAGTGGGCGGGTGTAAGTGGGCGGGTGAGTGGGGGGGTGAGTGAGGGGGTGTAAGTGGGGGGGGTGAGTGCAGGGGTGTAAGTGGGGGGGGGTGAGTGAGGGGGTGTAAGTGGGGGGGGTGAGTGAGGGGGTGTAAGTGGGGGGGGTGAGTGAGGGGGTGTAAGTGGGGGGGGTGAGTGAGGGGGTGTAAGTGGGGGGGGTGAGTGAGGGGGTGTAAGTGGGGGGGGTGAGTGAGGGGGTGTAAGTGGGGGGGGTGAGTGAGGGGGTGTAAGGGGGGGGGTGAGTGAGGGGGTGTAAGGGGGGGGTGAGTGAGGGGGTGTAAGGGGGGGGTGAGTGAGGGGGTGTAAGGGGGGGGTGAGTGAGGGGGTGTAAGGGGGGGGTGAGTGAGGGGGTGTAAGGGGGGGGGTGAGTGAGGGGGTGTAAGTGGGGGGGTGAGTGAGGGGGTGTAAGTGGGGGGGTGAGTGAGGGGGTGTAAGTGGGGGGGGGGGGGGGGGGGGGGAGGTACAGGCTCCTCCTGTCACTCATCCGCCGCCACTTTCCCAAAACAAACTTTCAGCAACTGAACAAAGTTTCCAGAATAAACGGCGCAACTTCATCGCAAGCTTGTAAAAAGTTTTTGCACTGAGGATGGGTGAAAGCAGCCAAAGACTCTGCCAGGACTGAAGTGCGGAGAATCTGCAGGAAAAGATCATTCTCCGCAATATGAGCGGAGCTGCCGCCCGGTCTCACCTTTCCGCTGCTGAAAGATGCACAAAGCGCCTGAAATACCTGCAAGTGTGTCGGAGAGGCTCCTTCTCCTGGACTCGCTGTAAGGTCGGCGGAGGAGGTGCGGGAGCCCGAGTCCTTGCATCACCCTGTTTTTATGCAGCTCCGAAAGGCTGGGAGGGTTTGGGAATGCGGAACCTCTCCGTCTCCCAACACACGTCATTCCGTCTCCGAAGCTCAACCCTAGCGACCAAAACAACAAAGCAAATTCAGCGAAACTGGAGAGCAACCAGGATACAAATAAACAGAGAGAGAGAAACACAGAGAGAGAAAAAACAGAGAGAGAGAGAGAGCGAAAGAGAAAAAGGAGAGAAACAGAAAGAGAGAGAAAAAAGAGAGAGAAACAGAGAGAGCGAAAGCGAAACAGACAGAAACAAGCACAGCGAGAAGGAGAAACAAACAGAAAAACGAGAGAAACAGAAAGAAAACAAAATAGAGAAACAGTTTGAGAGAAGGAAAGAAAAAGCAAGAAAGAAAAAAAGCAAGAGACAAACAGGGAGATGCAATGAGAAGGGATCTAGCCAGGTTAAAATGGAACCAAAGAGTGACTAGAGGAGCTGTATCAGAATAATGGGTTATTTTTAAGGGCTCCTTGGATGACAAGGGAGAGAGAGATTATGAAACAAAAAAAAGAGGATGTATGATAAATGTCAGGTGAATTCTTCAAGTGAGAACCCGGCCAAATACAATAGGTTAAGAGGAGGGAAATACAATAACAGTCAATGTAAAAGGGAACCCAAAGATCTTCCACTGGCCTGTAAATATTAAGTGGGTGGTAAGAGGTGGAGTGGGACCAATAAGAGACATAGAGGATAATATATGTGTGCAGGGCAAAGCTAATATACTTAATGAGTATTTTGCATTGGTGTTGTTACGACCAGGTGAGGAAGGGGTCTCGGGATTCCCTTTCACCCCTTCTCTGGTTTGACCACAACAAGGTTTATCCTTGGAACACAGTGATTCAACTTCCCACCTCTGTAAGCACTTCCTCCTGTTCCTCTAATTATAATTGCAACTTAACCAATCAGACAGCTTTTCTTGAGTTTAAACAAGAAAGATGTAAGTTTATTAACCTTAACACTCTAAACCAATTAAAATTACTAAAATACGCGATGCAGCCACGCCCCACATTCACACAAGAGCCACACGCACAAATAGATTACAGAGGGAAAAACAGAGTTGGGAGGTTGGAGTAGAGTCCTTAATTATTGAAATTTAAATACAGAATCTCACTCTTAGTGTCTTTAGTTGAATTGTAGTCCTGAAGTCCACGCTGGGCCACGTGCATAGTTCAGGCTTGCTTCTATGGTTCTGGAAAGCAGAAGAGGGACTTTATCCTTGTCTCCTAGCTGCTGGCTGTACTGGGCTGTAGGTTTGAGGCTTCTCTGGGACTTTACTGGAGAGAGGAAGAGAAAGAGATGTTCTCTTGCTGGATCTCAGTTACTGTCGGCCTTCTGAGTCACCATTCACAAATCTCCAGAGTGGCCCGAGCAGTCATGTGATATGACCACTTCTTTGTATTTGAATCAGAATCTTCCGGAAGGGTCTTTGAAATTCAAGGCTCTCCCCACAAGATGTTCAGATATACTGGGGGGGTGGGGGGTGGGGGGCTGCGGTTGGCTCTTTCAAAGTCAATGGGTGTCGCTGGCTTTTGGTGACCACATTGATAAGGCTATCCCAGATAAGTGAATCAGAGAGCAACCCATTGTTCTGGCTAGGCTGAGTTAATCACATCCTTCTTCAGCCTGATCCTTTGGGTTTTTCATATGCAAATTATGCATAGCCATCTTGGCTGCTAACTGTTCTGTTTCAAAAGTTATTTTCAACAATCTCCAAGAAAAATCTCAGGCAATATTCCACACAATAAAATGAATATTTCCATTTGGCATGTGGGTTTTCATCTCAGTGTTCACGAAGAAAGAGGAAGCTGACAAAATATCTGTAGAAACAGAAAGAGTGGAGACAATGGATAGGGTAAAGATTAAGGGTGGGGATAATAAAAAGGCTGGTTATGCTTCAGGTAGATAAGTTACCTGGTCTGAATGGCTCGCATCCCAGGTTACTAAAGGAAGTGGGGATGGAGATAGTGGAAAGGGCTTGGCATAATGTTCCAATCTTCCCTGGATAAGGGGCAGGTGCCAGAGGATTGGAGAGTGGCAAATGTGACACCTTTATTCAAGAAAAGGTGTAAGGACAGTCCTAGCAACTACAGACCAGGTAGTTTAACATCAGTGGTGGGTAAGGTTTTACAAACAATAATCAGAGAAAAATATCAATGGATACTTAGAGAAGTTTCAGTTAGAGTTAAACAGAGTTGGCACAGATTTGTAAAAGGCAGATCATGCTTGACTAATTGAATTGCATTTTTGATGGAGTAACAGAGAAAGTTGATGAAGGGAATGTGGTGGATGTTCTTTATATGGATTTTAAGAAAGTGTTTGATAAAGTACCACATAAAAGGCTGGTTAACAAATTGAGGCTCATAGAATAGGAGAGTTAGTGTCTAAAAAATATTGACTTAAGGGCAGAAAACAGTGAGTCGTAGTAAATGGTTGTTTTTCAGACTGAAGGATGGTAGACAGTGGTGTTCCCCAAGGGTCAGTGCTGGAACCACTGCTTTTTTTGCTTTATATAGATGACTTGGATCTTGGAATACAGAGTAGAATTACAAAATTTGCTGACAACACCAAACTTTGTGGTACAACAGACAGTGAGGATGATATAAACCACCTGCAACAGGACATGGATAGGCTAGCAGGATGGGCAGAGAGGTGGCAGATGGAATTTTATACTGACAAGTGTGAGGTCATGCATTTTGGCTGAAGGAATAGGGAGAGACAATAGGGGAATCGGAGAGGTGAGGTGAGAGTGACTGCCCTTGACATCAAGGCAGTATTTGACAGAGTATGGCATCAAGGAGCCCGAGCAAAGCCAATGGGAATCAGGGGGAAAACTCTCCACTGGTTGGAGTCATACCTAAGACAAAGGAAGATAGTTGTGGTTTTTGGAGGCCAGTCATCTCAGTCCCAGGATATCACTGCAGGAGTTCCTCAGGGTAGTGTCCTAGGCCCAACCATCTTCAGCTGCTTCATCAATGACCTTCCTTCAATCATAAGGTCAGAAGTGGGGATGTTCGCTGATGATTGCACAATGTTCAGCACCATTCGTGACTCCTCAGATACTGAAACAGTCCGTGTAGAAATGCAGCAAGACCTGGACAACATTCAGACTTGGGCTGATAAGTGGCAAGTAACATTCGCGCCACACAAGTGCCAGGCAATGACCATCTGCAAAAGAGAGAATCTAACCATCTCCCCTTGACATTCAATGGCATTATCATCGCTGAATCCCCCACTATCAACATCCTAGGGGCTACCATTGACCAGCAACTGAACTGGAGTAGCCATATAAATACCGTGGCTACAGGAGCAGGTCAGAGACTAGGAATCCTGAGGCGAGTAACTCACCTCCTGACTCCCCAAAGCCTGTCCACCATCTACAAGGCACAAGTCAGGAGTGTGATGGAATACTCTCCACTTGCCTGGATGGGTGCAGCTCCAACAACACACAAGAAGCTCGACACCATCCAGGACAAAGCAGCCCGCTTGATTGGCACCCCATCCACAAACATTCACTCCCTCCACCATTGACGCACAGTGGCAGCAGTGTGTACCATCTACAAGATGCACTGCAGCAACGCTCCTTAGACAGCACCTTCCAAACCCGAGACCTCTACCAACTAGAAGGACAAGGGCAGCAGATGCATGGGAACACCACTACCTGCAAGATCCCCTCCAAGTCACACACCATCCTGATTTTTTTTATTCGTTCATAGGATGTGGGCGTCACTGGCCAGGCTAGCATTTACTGCCCATCCCTAATTGCCCTTGAGAAGGTGGTGGTGAGCTGCCTTCTTGAACCGCTGCAGTCCATGTGGGGTAGGTACATCCACAGTGCTGTTAGGAAGGGAGTTCCAGGATTTTGACCCAGTGACAGTGAAGGAACGGCGATATAGTTCCAAGTCAGGTGGGGGTTTGTTAAAGGAGGTAAAACTCAGTGTGTCAGAAAGCAGGTTTCAACTCAGCACCTTCTGGTGTTATATAGTGTGCTGTATGTGCACAAGCACCTCGGGATTGACATATGTTAATCAGGCAGTTACAGCAATAATTTCAACTCACTTACAAATCTCAAAAAACTGATCCACAGGTTTCCCGGCATTTCAGTAAGTCGCCAGTGAAAGCAAAGCCAGAGCACAGCAGCAAATGAGGGGCTGAATCAAACTTTAGGAAGTTCTGTAATAAATATTCAGGACTCACAGCTACTTTCTTACCTGCTAGAAGGAAAGGACTATGGCACAGTATTTCTGCTGATTTCTACACTTTGCAGCACTCCTCAAACACTTTGGGGTGGGTGGCACCTTAGACTGGACGTCGGCCGGGATCGGCCAATGTCCAGTAACAGCCTGCTGCTCCAAGAGTTGTGCCTGGACAGGACGGGGGATCAGTAGAGACCGGACAGGCAGAGAGGTGCAGCCCACAGGAGGCACTGCTCACAATACAGGGTATTTCGCCATTAGCTGAGTTTTCTTGACATGTTGGAATAGCCGTGAGTTAGGAGGCTCAGTTGTCACATCAGGTGGTGACAGACATCTGCAGCCTCCTAAAGGAAGTCCTATTTCCTCCTAAACCTGGTGGCCCTGTATTACCACTGGCTTAGAAAGTCACCACTGCACTCAGCTTTTTTTCCTTCGGATATTTCCAGGCCTCTATCGGAGATATATCCAGGATCTGACCATCATTTGACAGTCCTCACTGGATACAGGTGTGGTGCTGGAGGATTGGAGAACTGCTAGCATTGTACCTCTGTTTAAAAAGGGAGCGAAGGGTAGAGTGAATAATTACAGGCCAGTCAGTCTAACCTCAGTAATGGGCAAATTATTGGAATCGATTCTGAGGGACAGGATAAACTGTCACTTAGAAAGGCACAGGTTAATCAAGGATAGTCAGTATGGATTTGTTAAGGGAAGATCTTGTTTGACCAACTTGATTAAATTTTTTGAAGAAGTAACAAGGAAGATAGATGAGGGTAGTGCAGTTGATGTGATCTACATGGATTTTAGCAAGACTTTTGACAAGGTCCCACATGGCAGACTGGGGAAAAAAATTAAATCCCGTGGGATCCAGGGAAATGCAGCAAGGTGGATACAAAATTGGCTCAGTGGCAGGAAACAAAGGGTAATTGTTTACGGGTGTTTTTGTGACTGGAGGGCTGTTTCCAGTGGCGTTCCGCAGGGCTCAGTACTGGATCCCCTGCTTTTTGTGGTATATATTAACGATTAGGATGTAAATGTAGGAGGCATGATCAAGAAGTTTGCAGACGACACAAAGATTGGCCGTGTGGTAGATAGTGAGGAGGATAGCTGGAGGCTGCAGGAAGATTTCAATCAACTGGTCAGGTGGGCAGAAAAGTGTCAAATGGAATTTAACCCGGAGAAGTGTGAGGTGATGCATTTGGGGAGGTCAAACAAGGCAAAGGAATACACAATTAATGGGAAAATACTGAGAAATGTAGAGGAAGTGAGGGACCTTGGAGTGAATGTCCACAGATCCCTGAAGGTAGCAGGACAGGTTGATAAGGTGGTTAAGAAGGCATATGGAATCCTTTCCTTTATTAGCTGAGGTATAGAATATAAGAGAAGGGAGGTTATGCTGGAACTGTATAAATCATTGGTTAGGCCACAACTTGAGTACTGAGTGCAGTTCTGGTCACCTCATTACAGAAAGGATGTAATTGCACTAGAGAGGGTACAGAGGAGATTGACGAGGATGTTGCCAGGACTGGAAAAATGCAGCTATGTGGAAAGATTGGATAGGCTGGGGTTGTTCTCCTTGGAACAGAGAAGGCTGAGGGTAGATCTGATTGAAATGTACAAAATTGTGAGGGGCCTGGATACAGTGGAGGTGAAAGGTCTATTCACCTTAGCAGAGAGATCAGTGACGAGGGGGCATAGATTTAAAAGATTGGTAGAAAAATTAGAGGGGAGATGAGGAAAAACTTTTTCACCCAGAGGGTGGTGGGGGTCTGGAACTCACTGCCTGAAAGGGTAGTTGAGGCAGAGACCCTGAACTCATTCAAAAGGAGTCTGGATATGCACCTCAAGTGCCATAATCTGCAGGGTTACGGACCAAATGCTGGAAGGTGGGATTAGAATAGGTGGATCATTTTTTGGCCAGCACAGACACGATGGGCCAAGTGACTTCACTTTCTCCATCAGCCTACCATGGGGAACCTTATCAAATGCCTTACTGAAGTCCATGTATATGACATCTACAGCCCTTCCCTCATCAATCAACTTTGTCACTTCCTCAAAGAATTCTATTAAGTTGGTAAGACATGACCTTCCCTGCACAAAACCATGTTGCCTATCACTGATAAGCCCATTTTCTTCCAAATGGGAATAGATCCTATCCCTCAGTATCTTCTCCAGCAGCTTCCCTACCACTGACGTCAGGCTCACCGGTCTATAATTACCTGGATTTTCCTTGCTACCCTTCTTAAACAAGGGGACAACATTAGCAATTCTCCAGTCCTCCGGGACCTCACCCGTGTTTAAGGATGCTGCAAAGATATCTGTTAAGGTCCCAGCTATTTCCTCTCTCGCTTCCCTCAGCAACCTGGGATAGATTCCATCCGGACCTGGGGACTTGTCCACCTTAATGCCTTTTAGAATACCCAACACTTCCTCCCTCCTTATGCCGACTTGACCGAGAGTAATCAAACATCTGTCCCTAACCTCAACATCCATCATGTCCCTCTCCTCGGTGAATACCGATGCAAAGCACTCATTTAGAATCTCACCCATTTTCTCTGACTCCACGCATAACTTTCCTCCTTTGTCCTTGAGTGGGCCAATCCTTTCTCTAGTTACCCTCTTGCTCCTTATATATGAATAAAAGACTTTGGGATTTTCCTTAACCCTGTTTGCTAAAGATATTTCATGACCCCTTTTAGCCCTCTTAATTCCTCGTTTCAGATTGGTCCTACATTCCCGATATTCTTCCAAAGCTTCGTCTTTCTTCAGCCGCCTAGACCTTATGTATGCTTCCTTTTTCCTTTTAGCAAGTCTCACAATTTCACCTGTCATCCATGGTTCCCTAATCTTGCCATTTCTACCCCTCATTTTCACAGGAACATGTCTCTCCTGCACGCTAATCAACCTCTCTTTAAAAGCCTCCCACATATCACATGTGGATTTACCTTCAAACAGCTGCTCCCAATCAACATTCCCCAGCTCCTGCCGAATTTTGGTACAGTTGGCCTTCCCCCAATTTAGCACTCTTCCTTTCGGACCACTCTCGTCTTTGTTCATGAGTATTCTAAAACTTACGGAATTGTGATCACTATTCCCAAAGTAGTCCCCTACTGAAACGTCAACCACCTGGCCGGGCTCATTCCCCAACACCAGGTCTAGTATGGCCCCTTCCCGAGTTGGACTATTTACATACTGCTCTAGAAAACCCTGTTTATTCCGCTATCTTTCCGCTAATTGCTGTTTATTCCGCTATCATTCCACGAATTGCTGTTTATTCCGCTATCATTCCTCGAATTGCTGTTTATTCCGCTATCATTCCTCCAATTGCTGTTTATCCCGCTTTCATTCCGCTAATTGCTGTTTATTCCGCTATCATTCCTCTAATTGCTGTTTATTCCGCTATCTTTCCGCTAATTGCTGTTTATTCCGCTATCATTCCGCTAATTGCTGTTTATTCCGCTATCATTCCTCCAATTGCTGTTTATCCCGCTATCTTTCCGCTAATTGCTGTTTATTCCGCTATCATTCCTCCAATTGCTGTTTATTCCACTATTATTCCACTAATTGCTGTTTATTCTGCTATCATTACCCCAATTGCTGTTTATTCCGCTATCATTCCGCTAATTGCAGTTTATTCCGCTATCATTCCGATAATTGCAGTTTATTCCGCTATCATTCCGATAATTGCTGTTTATTCCGCTATCATTCCGCTAATTGCTGTTTATTCTGCTATCATTCCTCTAATTGCTGTTTATTCCGCTATCATTCCGAAAATTGCTGTTTATTCCGCTATCATTCCTCTAATTGCTGTTTATTCCGCTATCATTCCTCCAATTGCTGTTCATTCCGCTATCGTTCCTCCAATTGCTGTTTATTCCACTATCGTTCCTCCAATTGCTGTTTATTCCGCTATCATTCCTCTAATTGCTGTTTATTCCGCTATCATTCCTCCAATTGCTGTTCATTCCGCTATCGTTCCTCCAATTGCTGTTTATTCCGCTATCATTCCGAAAATTGCTGTTTATTCCGCTATCATTCCTCTAATTGCTGTTTATTCCGCTATCATTCCTCCAATTGCTGTTCATTCCGCTATCGTTCCTCCAATTGCTGTTCATTCCGCTATCGTTCCTCCAATTGCTGTTTATTCCGCTATCATTCCTCCAATTGCTGTTTATTCCGCTATCATTCCGCTAATTGCTGTTTATTCCGCTATCATTCCGCAAATTGCTGTTTATTCCGCTATCGTTCCTCCAATTGCTGTTTATTCCGCTATCATTCCTCTAATTGCTTTTTATTCTGATATTATTCCTCCAATTGCTGTTTATTCCGCTATCATTCTGCAAATTGCTGTTTATTCCGCTATCATTCCTCCAATTGCTGTTTATTCCGCTATCATTCCTCCAATTGCTGTTTATTCCGCTATCATTCCGCTAATTGTTGTTTATTCTGCTATCATTCCTCCAATTGCTGTTTATTCCGCTATCATTCCTCCAATTGCTGTTTATTCCACTATCATTCCTCCAATTGCTGTTTATTCCGCTATCATTCCTCCAATTGCTGTTTATTCCGCTATCATTCCTCCAATTGCTGTTTATTCCGCTATCATTCCTCCAATTGCTGTTTATTCCGCTATCATTCCTCCAATTGCTGTTTATTCCGCTATCATTCCTCCAATTGCTGTTTATTCCACTATCATTCCTCCAATTGCTGTTTATTTCGCTATCATTCCTCCAATTGCTGTTTATTCCGCTATCATTCTGCTGGTTGCTGTTTATTCCGCTATCATTCCTCCAATTGCTGTTTATTCCGCTATCATTCCTCCAATTGCTGCTAATTTCGCTATCATTCCTCCAATTGCTGTTTATTCCGCTATCATTCTGCTAATTGCTGTTTATTCCGCTATCATTCCTCTAATTGCTGTTTATTCCGCTATCATTCCGCTAATTGCTGTTTATTCCGCTATCATTCCTCCAATTGCTGTTTATCCCGCTTTCATTCCGCTAATTGCTGTTTATTCCGCTATCTTTCCACTAATTGCTGTTTATTCCGCTATCATTCCTCCAATTGCTGTTTATCCCGCTTTCATTCCGCTAATTGCTGTTTATTCCGCTATCATTCCTCTAATTGCTGTTTATTCCGCTATCATTCCGCTAATTGCTCTTTATTCCGCTATCTTTCCACTAATTGCTGTTTATTCCGCTATCATTCCTCCAATTGCTGTTTATTCCGCTATCATTCCTCTAATTGCTGTTTATTCCGCTATTATTATGCAAATTGCTGTTTATTCCGCTATCATTCCGCTAATTGCTGTTTATTCCGCTATTATTCCGCTAATTGCTGTTTATTCCGATATCATTCCGCTAATTGCAGTTTATTCCGCTATCATTCCTATAATTGCTGTTTTTTCCGCTATCATTCCTCGAATTGCTGTTTATTCCGCTATCATTCCTCCAATTGCTGTTTATTCCGCTATCATTCCTCTAATTGCTGTTTATTCCGCTATCATTCCTCCAATTGCTGTTTATTCCGCGATCATTCCTCTAATTGCTGTTTATTCCGCTATCATTCCTCTAATTGCTGTTTATTCCGCTATCATTCCTCCAATTGCTGCTTATTCCGCTATCATTCCTCTAAAAGCTGTTTATTCCGCAATCATCCGGCTAATTGCTGTTTATTCCGCTATCATTCCGCTAATTGCTGTTTTTTCCGCTATCATTCCTCCAATTGCTGTTTATCCCGCTTTCATTCCGCTAATTGCTGTTTATTCCGCTATCTTTCCACTAATTGCTGTTTATTCCGCTATCATTCCTCCAATTGCTGTTTATTCCGCTATCATTCCTCTAAATGCAGCTTATTCCGCTATTATTATGCAAATTGCTGTTTATTCCGCTATCATTCCGCTAATTGCTGTTTATTCCGCTATTATTCCGCTAATTGCTGTTTATTCCGATATCATTCCGCTAATTGCAGTTTATTCCGCTATCATTCCTATAATTGCTGTTTATTCCGCTATCATTCCTCGAATTGCTGTTTATTCCGCTATCATTCCTCCAATTGCTGTTTATTCCGCTATCATTCCTCTAATTGCTGTTTATTCCGCTATCATTCCTCCAATTGCTGTTTATTCCGCTATCATTCCTCTAATTGCTGTTTATTCCGCTATCATTCCTCTAATTGCTGTTTATTCCGCTATCATTCCTCCAATTGCTGCTTATTCCGCTATCATTCCTCTAATTGCTGTTTATTCCGCAATCATCCGGCTAATTGCTGTTTATTCCGCTATCATTCCTCCAATTGCTGTTTATTCCGCTATCGTTCCTCCAATTGCTGTTTATTCCGCTATCGTTCCTCCAATTGCTGTTTATTCCGCTATCATTCCTCTAATTGCTGTTTATTCCGCTATCATTCCTCCAATTGCTGCTTATTCCGCTATCGTTCCTCCAATTGCTGTTTATTCCGCTATCATTCCTCCAATTGCTGTTTATTCCGCTATCATTCCGCTAATTGCTGTTTATTCCGCAATCATTCCTCCAATTGCTGTTTATTCCGCTATCGTTCCTCCAATTGCTGTTTATTCCGCTATCGTTCCTCCAATTGCTGTTTATTCCGCTATCATTCCTCTAATTGCTGTTTATTCCGCTATCATTCCTCCAATTGCTGCTTATTCCGCTATCGTTCCTCCAATTGCTGTTTATTCCGCTATCATTCCTCTAATTGCTTTTTATTCTGCTATTATTCCTCCAATTGCTGTTTATTCCGCTATCATTCTGTAAATTGCTGTTTATTCCGCTATCATTCCTCCAATTGCTGTTTATTCCGCTATCATTCCTCCAATTGCTGCTTATTCCGCTATCATTCCGCTAATTGTTGTTTATTCTGCTATCATTCCTCCAATTGCTGTTTATTCCGCTATCATTCCTCCAATTGCTGTTTATTCCGCTATCATTCCTCCAATTGCTGTTTATTCCGCTATCATTCCTCCAATTGCTGTTTATTCCGCTATCATTCCTCCAATTGCTGTTTATTCCGCTATCATTCCTCCAATTGCTGTTTATTCCACTATCATTCCTCCAATTGCTGTTTATTTCGCTATCATTCCTCCAATTGCTGTTTATTCCGCTATCATTCTGCTAGTTGCTGTTTATTCCGCTATCATTCCTCCAATTGCTGTTTATTCCGCTATCATTCCTCCAATTGCTGTTTATTTCGCTATCATTCCTCCAATTGCTGTTTATTCCGCTATCATTCTGCTAATTGCTGTTTATTCCACTATCATTCCTCTAATTGCTGTTTATTCCGCTATCATTCCGCTAATTGCTGTTTATTCCGCTATCATTCCTCCAATTGCTGTTTATCCCGCTTTCATTCCGCTAATTGCTGTTTATTCCGCTATCATTCCTCTAATTGCTGTTTATTCTGCTATCATTCCTCCAATTGCTGTTTATTCCGCTATCATTCCTCTAATTGCTGTTTATTCCACTATTATTCCACTAATTGCTGTTTATTCTGCTATCATTACCCCAATTGCTGTTTATTCCGCTATCATTCCGCTAATTGCAGTTTATTCCGCTATCATTCCGATAATTGCTGTTTATTCCGCTATCATTCCGCTAATTGCTGTTTATTCTGCTATCATTCCTCTAATTGCTGTTTATTCCGCTATCATTCCGATAATTGCTGTTTATTCCGCTATCATTCCTCTAATTGCTGTTTATTCCGCTATCATTCCGCTAATTGCTGTTTATTCCGCTATCATTCCTCCAATTGCTGTTCATTCCGCTATCGTTCCTCCAATTGCTGTTTATTCCACTATCGTTCCTCCAATTGCTGTTTATTCCGCTATCATTCCTCTAATTGCTGTTTATTCCGCTATCATTCCTCCAATTGCTGTTCATTCCGCTATCGTTCCTCCAATTGCTGTTTATTCCGCTATCATTCCTCCAATTGCTGTTTATTCCACTATCATTCCTCCAATTGCTGTTTATTTCGCTATCATTCCTCCAATTGCTGTTTATTCCGCTATCATTCTGCTGGTTGCTGTTTATTCCGCTATCATTCCTCCAATTGCTGTTTATTCCGCTATCATTCCTCCAATTGCTGTTTATTTCGCTATCATTCCTCCAATTGCTGTTTATTCCGCTATCATTCTGCTAATTGCTGTTTATTCCGCTATCATTCCTCTAATTGCTGTTTATTCCGCTATCATTCCGCTAATTGCTGTTTATTCCGCTATCATTCCTCCAATTGCTGTTTATCCCGCTTTCATTCCGCTAATTGCTGTTTATTCCGCTATCTTTCCACTAATTGCTGTTTATTCCGCTATCATTCCTCCAATTGCTGTTTATCCCGCTTTCATTCCGCTAATTGCTGTTTATTCCGCTATCATTCCTCTAATTGCTGTTTATTCCGCTATCATTCCGCTAATTGCTGTTTATTCCGCTATCATTCCGCTAATTGCTGTTTTTTCCGCTATCATTCCTCCAATTGCTGTTTATCCCGCTTTCATTCCGCTAATTGCTGTTTATTCCGCTATCTTTCCACTAATTGCTGTTTATTCCGCTATCATTCCTCCAATTGCTGTTTATTCCGCTATCATTCCTCTAAATGCTGCTTATTCCGCTATTATTATGCAAATTGCTGTTTATTCCGCTATCATTCCGCTAATTGCTGTTTATTCCGCTATTATTCCGCTAATTGCTGTTTATTCCGATATCATTCCGCTAATTGCAGTTTATTCCGCTATCATTCCTATAATTGCTGTTTATTCCGCTATCATTCCTCGAATTGCTGTTTATTCCGCTATCATTCCTCCAATTGCTGTTTATTCCGCTATCATTCCTCCAATTGCTGTTTATTCCGCTATCATTCCTCCAATTGCTGTTTATTCCGCTATCATTCCTCTAATTGCTGTTTATTCCGCTATCATTCCTCTAATTGCTGTTTATTCCGCTATCATTCCTCCAATTGCTGCTTATTCCGCTATCATTCCTCTAATTGCTGTTTATTCCGCAATCATCCGGCTAATTGCTGTTTATTCCGCTATCATTCCTCCAATTGCTGTTTATTCCGCTATCGTTCCTCCAATTGCTGTTTATTCCGCTATCGTTCCTCCAATTGCTGTTTATTCCGCTATCATTCCTCTAATTGCTGTTTATTCCGCTATCATTCCTCCAATTGCTGCTTATTCCGCTATCGTTCCTCCAATTGCTGTTTATTCCGCTATCATTCCTCCAATTGCTGTTTATTCCGCTATCATTCCGCTAATTGCTGTTTATTCCGCAATCATTCCGCAAATTGCTGTTTATTCCGCTATCGTTCCTCCAATTGCTGTTTATTCCGCTATCGTTCCTCCAATTGCTGTTTATTCCGCTATCGTTCCTCCAATTGCTGTTTATTCCGCTATCATTCCTCTAATTGCTGTTTATTCCGCTATCATTCCTCCAATTGCTGCTTATTCCGCTATCGTTCCTCCAATTGCTGTTTATTCCGCTATCATTCCTCTAATTGCTTTTTATTCTGCTATTATTCCTCCAATTGCTGTTTATTCCGCTATCATTCTGTAAATTGCTGTTTATTCCGCTATCATTCCTCCAATTGCTGTTTATTCCGCTATCATTCCTCCAATTGCTGCTTATTCCGCTATCATTCCGCTAATTGTTGTTTATTCTGCTATCATTCCTCCAATTGCTGTTTATTCCGCTATCATTCCTCCAATTGCTGTTTATTCCGCTATCATTCCTCCAATTGCTGTTTATTCCGCTATCATTCCTCCAATTGCTGTTTATTCCGCTATCATTCCTCCAATTGCTGTTTATTCCGCTATCATTCCTCCAATTGCTGTTTATTCCACTATCATTCCTCCAATTGCTGTTTATTTCGCTATCATTCCTCCAATTGCTGTTTATTCCGCTATCATTCTGCTAGTTGCTGTTTATTCCGCTATCATTCCTCCAATTGCTGTTTATTCCGCTATCATTCCTCCAATTGCTGTTTATTTCGCTATCATTCCTCCAATTGCTGTTTATTCCGCTATCATTCTGCTAATTGCTGTTTATTCCACTATCATTCCTCTAATTGCTGTTTATTCCGCTATCATTCCGCTAATTGCTGTTTATTCCGCTATCATTTCTCCAATTGCTGTTTATCCCGCTTTCATTCCGCTAATTGCTGTTTATTCCGCTATCATTCCTCTAATTGCTGTTTATTCTGCTATCATTCCTCCAATTGCTGTTTATTCCGCTATCATTCCTCTAATTGCTGTTTATTCCGCTATCATTCCGATAATTGCTGTTTATTCCGCTATCATTCCTCTAATTGCTGTTTATTCCGCTATCATTCCGCTAATTGCTGTTTATTCCGCTATCATTCCTCCAATTGCTGTTCATTCCGCTATCGTTCCTCCAATTGCTGTTTATTCCACTATCGTTCCTCCAATTGCTGTTTATTCCGCTATCATTCCTCTAATTGCTGTTTATTCCGCTATCATTCCTCCAATTGCTGTTCATTCCGCTATCGTTCCTCCAATTGCTGTTTATTCCGCTATCATTCCTCTAATTGCTGTTTATTCCGCTATCATTACCCCAATTGCTGTTTATTCCGCTATCATTCCGCTAATTGCTGTTTATTCCGCTATCATTCCGCAAATTGCTGTTTATTCCGCTATCGTTCCTCCAATTGCTGTTTATTCCGCTATCATTCCTCTAATTGCTTTTTATTCTGCTATTATTCCTCCAATTGCTGTTTATTCCGCTATCATTCTGCAAATTGCTGTTTATTCCGCTATCATTCCTCCAATTGCTGTTTATTCCGCTATCATTCCTCCAATTGCTGTTTATTCTGCTATCATTCCGCTAATTGTTGTTTATTCTGCTATCATTCCTCCAATTGCTGTTTATTCCGCTATCATTCCTCCAATTGCTGTTTATTCCACTATCATTCCTCCAATTGCTGTTTATTCCGCTATCATTCCTCCAATTGCTGTTTATTCCGCTATCATTCCTCCAATTGCTGTTTATTCCGCTATCATTCCTCCAATTGCTGTTTATTCCGCTATCATTCCTCCAATTGCTGTTTATTCCGCTATCATTCCTCCAATTGCTGTTTATTCCACTATCATTCATCCAATTGCTGTTTATTTCGCTATCATTCCTCCAATTGCTGTTTATTCCGCTATCATTCTGCTAGTTGCTGTTTATTCCGCTATCATTCCTCCAATTGCTGTTTATTCCGCTATCATTCCTCCAATTGCTGTTTATTTCGCTATCATTCCTCCAATTGCTGTTTATTCCGCTATCATTCTGCTAATTGCTGTTTATTCCACTATCATTCCTCTAATTGCTGTTTATTCCGCTATCATTCCGCTAATTGCTGTTTATTCCGCTATCATTCCTCCAATTGCTGTTTATCCCGCTTTCATTCCGCTAATTGCTGTTTATTCCGCTATCTTTCCACTAATTGCTGTTTATTCCGCTATCATTCCTCCAATTGCTGTTTATCCCGCTTTCATTCCGCTAATTGCTGTTTATTCCGCTATCATTCCTCTAATTGCTGTTTATTCCGCTATCATTCCGCTAATTGCTGTTTATTCCGCTATCTTTCCACTAATTGCTGTTTATTCCGCTATCATTCCTCCAATTGCTGTTTATTCCGCTATCATTCCTCTAATTGCTGTTTATTCCGCTATTATTATGCAAATTGCTGTTTATTCCGCTATCATTCCGCTAATTGCTGTTTATTCCGCTATTATTCCGCTAATTGCTGTTTATTCCGATATCATTCCGCTAATTGCAGTTTATTCCGCTATCATTCCTATAATTGCTGTTTTTTCGCTATCATTCCTCAAATTGCTGTTTATTCCGCTATCATTCCTCCAATTGCTGTTTATTCCGCTATCATTCCTCTAATTGCTGTTTATTCCGCTATCATTCCTCCAATTGCTGTTTATTCCGCGATCATTCCTCTAATTGCTGTTTATTCCGCTATCATTCCTCTAATTGCTGTTTATTCCGCTATCATTCCTCCAATTGCTGCTTATTCCGCTATCATTCCTCTAATTGCTGTTTATTCCGCAATCATCCGGCTAATTGCTGTTTATTCCGCTATCATTCCGCTAATTGCTGTTTTTTCCGCTATCATTCCTCCAATTGCTGTTTATCCCGCTTTCATTCCGCTAATTGCTGTTTATTCCGCTATCTTTCCACTAATTGCTGTTTATTCCGCTATCATTCCTCCAATTGCTTTTTATTCCGCTATCATTCCTCTAATTGCTGCTTATTCCGCTATTATTATGCAAATTGCTGTTTATTCCACTATCATTCCGCTAATTGCTGTTTATTCCGCTATTATTCCGCTAATTGCTGTTTATTCCGATATCATTCCGCTAATTGCAGTTTATTCCACTATCATTCCTATAATTGCTGTTTATTCCGCTAACATTCCTCGAATTGCTGTTTATTCCACTATCATTCCTCCAATTGCTGTTTATTCCGCTGTCATTCCTCTAATTGCTGTTTATTCCGCTATCATTCCTCCAATTGCTGTGTATTCCGCTATCATTCCTCTAATTGCTGTTTATTCCGCTATCATTCCTCTAATTGCTGTTTATTCCGCTATCATTCCTCCAATTGCTGCTTATTCCGCTATCATTCCTCTAATTGCTGTTTATTCCGCAATCATCCGGCTAATTGCTGTTTATTCCGCTATCATTCCTCCAATTGCTGTTTATTCCGCTATCGTTCCTCCAATTGCTGTTTATTCCGCTATCATTCCTCTAATTGCTGTTTATTCCGCTATCATTCCTCCAATTGCTGTTTATTCCGCTATCATTCCTCCAATTGCTGTTTATTCCGCTATCATTCCGCTAATTGTTGTTTATTCTGCTATCATTCCTCCAATTGCTGTTTATTCCGCTATCATTCCTCCAATTGCTGTTTATTCCGCTATCATTCCTCCAATTGCTGTTTATTCCGCTATCATTCCTCTAATTGCTGTTTATTCTGCTATTATTCCTCCAATTGCTGTTTATTCCGCTATCATTCCTCCAATTGCTGTTTATTCCGCTATCATTCCTCCAATTGCTGTTTATTCCGCTATCATTCCTCTAATTGCTGTTTATTCTGCTATTATTCCTCCAATTGCTGTTTATTCCACTATCATTCCTCCAATTGCTGTTTATTTCGCTATCATTCCTCCAATTGCTGTTTGTTCCGCTATCATTCTGCTAGTTGCTGTTTATTCCGCTATCATTCCTCCAATTGCTGTTTATTCCACTATCGTTCCTCCAATTGCTGTTTATTCCGCTATCGTTCCTCCAATTGCTGTTTATTCCACTATCGTTCCTCCAATTGCTGTTTATTCCGCTATCGTTCCTCCAATTGCTGTTTATTCCACTATCGTTCCTCCAATTGCTGTTTATTCTGCTATCATTCCTCCAATTGCTGTTCATTCCGCTATCGTTCCTCCAATTGCTGTTTATTCCGCTATCATTCCTCCAATTGCTGTTTATTCCGCTATCATTCCGCTAATTGCTGTTTATTCCGCTATCATTCCGCAAATTGCTGTTTATTCCGCTATCGTTCCTCCAATTGCTGTTTATTCCGCTATCATTCCTCTAATTGCTTTTTATTCTGCTATTATTCCTCCAATTGCTGTTTATTCCGCTATCATTCTGCAAATTGCTGTTTATTCCGCTATCATTCCTCCAATTGCTGTTTATTCCGCTATCATTCCTCCAATTGCTGTTTATTCTGCTATCATTCCGCTAATTGTTGTTTATTCTGCTATCATTCCTCCAATTGCTGTTTATTCCGCTATCATTCCTCCAATTGCTGTTTATTCCACTATCATTCCTCCAATTGCTGTTTATTCCGCTATCATTCCTCCAATTGCTGTTTATTCCGCTATCATTCCTCCAATTGCTGTTTATTCCGCTATCATTCCTCCAATTGCTGTTTATTCCGCTATCATTCCTCCAATTGCTGTTTATTCCGCTATCATTCCTCCAATTGCTGTTTATTCCACTATCATTCCTCCAATTGCTGTTTATTTCGCTATCATTCCTCCAATTGCTGTTTATTCCGCTATCATTCTGCTGGTTGCTGTTTATTCCGCTATCATTCCTCCAATTGCTGTTTATTCCGCTATCATTCCTCCAATTGCTGTTTATTTCGCTATCATTCCTCCAATTGCTGTTTATTCCGCTATCATTCTGCTAATTGCTGTTTATTCCGCTATCATTCCTCTAATTGCTGTTTATTCCGCTATCATTCCGCTAATTGCTGTTTATTCCGCTATCATTCCTCCAATTGCTGTTTATCCCGCTTTCATTCCGCTAATTGCTGTTTATTCCGCTATCTTTCCACTAATTGCTGTTTATTCCGCTATCATTCCTCCAATTGCTGTTTATCCCGCTTTCATTCCGCTAATTGCTGTTTATTCCGCTATCAATCCTCTAATTGCTGTTTATTCCGCTATCATTCCGCTAATTGCTGTTTATTCCGCTATCTTTCCAGTAATTGCTGATATTCCGCTATCATTCCTCCAATTGCTGTTTATTCCGCTATCATTCCTCTAATTGCCGTTTTTTCCGCTATTATTATGCAAATTGCAGTTTATTCCGCTATCATTCCGCTAATTGCTGTTTATTCCGCTATTATTCCGCTAATTGCTGTTTATTCCGATATCATTCCGCTAATTGCAGTTTATTCCGCTATCATTCCTATAATTGCTGTTTTTTCCGCTATCATTCCTCGAATTGCTGTTTATTCCGCTATCATTCCTCCAATTGCTGTTTATTCCGCTATCATTCCTCTAATTGCTGTTTATTCCGCTATCATTCCTCCAATTGCTGTTTATTCCGCGATCATTCCTCTAATTGCTGTTTATTCCGCTATCATTCCTCTAATTGCTGTTTATTCCGCTATCATTCCTCCAATTGCTGCTTATTCCGCTATTATTCCTCTAATTGCTGTTTATTCCACAATCATCCGGCTAATTGCTGTTTATTCCGCTATCATTCCGCTAATTGCTGTTTTTTCCGCTATCATTCCTCCAATTGCTGTTTATCCCGCTTTCATTCCGCTAATTGCTGTTTATTCCGCTATCTTTCCACTAATTGCTGTTTATTCCGCTATCATTCCTCCAATTGCTGTTTATTCCGCTATCATTCCTCTAATTGCTGCTTATTCCGCTATTATTATGCAAATTGCTGTTTATTCCGCTATCATTCCGCTAATTGCTGTTTATTCCGCTATTATTCCGCTAATTGCTGTTTATTCCGATATCATTCCGCTAATTGCAGTTTATTCCGCTATCATTCCGCTAATTGCTGTTTATTCCGCTATCATTCCTCGAATTGCTGTTTATTCCGCTATCATTCCTCCAATTGCTGTTTATTCCGCTATCATTCCTCTAATTGCTGTTTATTCCGCTATCATTCCTCCAATTGCTGTTTATTCCGCTATCATTCCTCTAATTGCTGTTTATTCCGCTATCATTCCTCTAATTGCTGTTTATTCCGCTATCATTCCTCCAATTGCTGCTTATTCCGCTATCATTCCTCTAATTGCTCTTTATTCCGCAATCATCCGGCTAATTGCTGTTTATTCCGCTATCATTCCTCCAATTGCTGTTTATTCCGCTATCGTTCCTCCAATTGCTGTTTATTCCGCTATCGTTCCTCCAATTGCTGTTTATTCCGCTATCATTCCTCTAATTGCTGTTTATTCCGCTATCATTCCTCCAATTGCTGTTCATTCCGCTATCGTTCCTCCAATTGCTGTTTATTCCGCTATCATTCCTCCAATTGCTGTTTATTCCGCTATCATTCCGCTAATTGCTGTTTATTCCGCAATCATTCCGCAAATTGCTGTTTATTCCGCTATCGTTCCTCCAATTGCTGTTTATTCCGCTATCATTCCTCTAATTGCTTTTTATTCTGCTATTATTCCTCCAATTGCTGTTTATTCCGCTATCATTCTGCAAATTGCTGTTTATTCCGCTATCATTCCTCCAATTGCTATTTATTCCACTATCATTCCTCCAATTGCTGCTTATTCCGCTATCATTCCGCTAATTGTTGTTTATTCTGCTATCATTCCTCCAATTGCTGTTTATTCCGCTATCATTCCTCCAATTGCTGTTTATTCCGCTATCATTCCTCTAATTGCTGCTTATTCCGCTATTATTATGCAAATTGCTGTTTATTCCGCTATCATTCCGCTAATTGCTGTTTATTCCGCTATTATTCCGCTAATTGCTGTTTATTCCGATATCATTCCGCTAATTGCAGTTTATTCCGCTATCATTCCTGTAATTGCTGTTTATTCCGCTATCATTCCTCGAATTGCTGTTTATTCCGCTATCATTCCTCCAATTGCTGTTTATTCCGCTATCATTCCTCTAATTGCTGTTTATTCCGCTATCATTCCTCCAATTGCTGTTTATTCCACTATCATTCCTCTAATTGCTGTTTATTCCGCTATCATTCCTCTAATTGCTGTTTATTCCGCTATCATTCCTCCAATTGCTGCTTATTCCGCTATCATTCCTCCAATTGCTGTTCATTCCGCTATCGTTCCTCCAATTGCTGTTTATTCCGCTATCATTCCTCCAATTGCTGTTTATTCCGCTATCATTCCGCTAATTGCTGTTTATTCCGCTATCATTCCGCAAATTGCTGTTTATTCCGCTATCGTTCCTCCAATTGCTGTTTATTCCGCTATCATTCCTCTAATTGCTTTTTATTCTGCTATTATTCCTCCAATTGCTGTTTATTCCGCTATCATTCTGCAAATTGCTGTTTATTCCGCTATCATTCCTCCAATTGCTGTTTATTCCGCTATCATTCCTCCAATTGCTGCTTATTCCGCTATCATTCCGCTAATTGTTGTTTATTCTGCTATCATTCCTCCAATTGCTGTTTATTCCGCTATCATTCCTCCAATTGCTGTTTATTCCGCTATCATTCCTCCAATTGCTGTTTATTCCGCTATCATTCCTCCAATTGCTGTTTATTCCGCTATCATTCCTCCAATTGCTGTTTATTCCGCTATCATTCCTCCAATTGCTGTTTATTCCACTATCATTCCTCCAATTGCTGTTTATTTCGCTATCATTCCTCCAATTGCTGTTTATTCCGCTATCATTCTGCTAGTTGCTGTTTATTCCGCTATCATTCCTCCAATTGCTGTTTATTCCGCTATCATTCCTCCAATTGCTGTTTATTTCGCTATCATTCCTCCAATTGCTGTTTATTCCGCTATCATTCTGCTAATTGCTGTTTATTCCACTATCATTCCTCTAATTGCTGTTTATTCCGCTATCATTCCGCTAATTGCTGTTTATTCCGCTATCATTCCTCCAATTGCTGTTTATCCCGCTTTCATTCCGCTAATTGCTGTTTATTCCGCTATCATTCCTCTAATTGCTGTTTATTCCGCTATCATTCCGCTAATTGCTGTTTATTCCGCTATCTTTCCACTAATTGCTGTTTATTCCGCTATCATTCCTCCAATTGCTGTTTATTCCGCTATCATTCCTCTAATTGCTGTTTATTCCACTATTATTCCACTAATTGCTGTTTATTCTGCTATCATTACCCCAATTGCTGTTTATTCCGCTATCATTCCGCTAATTGCTGTTTATTCCGCTATCATTCCTCTAATTGCTGCTTATTCCGCTATTATTATGCAAATTGCTGTTTATTCCGCTATCATTCCGCTAATTGCTGTTTATTCCGCTATTATTCCGCTAATTGCTGTTTATTCCGATATCATTCCGCTAATTGCAGTTTATTCCGCTATCATTCCTGTAATTGCTGTTTATTCCGCTATCATTCCTCGAATTGCTGTTTATTCCGCTATCATTCCTCCAATTGCTGTTTATTCCGCTATCATTCCTCTAATTGCTGTTTATTCCGCTATCATTCATCCAATTGCTGTTTATTCCGCTATCATTCCTCTAATTGCTGTTTATTCCGCTATCATTCCTCTAATTGCTGTTTATTCCGCTATCATTCCTCCAATTGCTGCTTATTCCGCTATCATTCCTCTAATTGCTGTTTATTCCGCAATCATCCGGCTAATTGCTGTTTATTCCGCTATCATTCCTCCAATTGCTGTTTATTCCGCTATCGTTCCTCCAATTGCTGTTTATTCCGCTATCATTCCTCTAATTGCTGTTTATTCCGCTATCATTCCTCCAATTGCTGTTCATTCCGCTATCGTTCCTCCAATTGCTGTTTATTCCGCTATCATTCCTCCAATTGCTGTTTATTCCGCTATCATTCCGCTAATTGCTGTTTATTCCGCAATCATTCCGCAAATTGCTGTTTATTCCGCTATCGTTCCTCCAATTGCTGTTTATTCCGCTATCATTCCTCTAATTGCTTTTTATTCTGCTATTATTCCTCCAATTGCTGTTTATTCCGCTATCATTCTGCAAATTGCTGTTTATTCCGCTATCATTCCTCCAATTGCTGTTTATTCCGCTATCATTCCTCCAATTGCTGCTTATTCCGCTATCATTCCGCTAATTGTTGTTTATTCTGCTATCATTCCTCCAATTGCTGTTTATTCCGCTATCATTCCTCCAATTGCTGTTTATTCCGCTATCATTCCTCTAATTGCTGCTTATTCCGCTATTATTATGCAAATTGCTGTTTATTCCGCTATCATTCCGCTAATTGCTGTTTATTCCGCTATTATTCCGCTAATTGCTGTTTATTCCGATATCATTCCGCTAATTGCAGTTTATTCCGCTATCATTCCGATAATTGCTGTTTCTTCCGCTATCATTCCTCCAATTGCTGTTCATTCCGCTATCATTCCTCCAATTGCTGTTCATTCCGCTATCGTTCCTCCAATTGCTGTTTATTCCGCTATCATTCCTCCAATTGCTGTTTATTCCGCTATCATTCCGCTAATTGCTGTTTATTCCGCTATCATTCCGCAAATTGCTGTTTATTCCGCTATCGTTCCTCCAATTGCTGTTTATTCCGCTATCATTCCTCTAATTGCTTTTTATTCTGCTATTATTCCTCCAATTGCTGTTTATTCCGCTATCATTCTGCAAATTGCTGTTTATTCCGCTATCATTCCTCCAATTGCTGTTTATTCCGCTATCATTCCTCCAATTGCTGTTTATTCTGCTATCATTCCGCTAATTGTTGTTTATTCTGCTATCATTCCTCCAATTGCTGTTTATTCCGCTATCATTCCTCCAATTGCTGTTTATTCCACTATCATTCCTCCAATTGCTGTTTATTCCGCTATCATTCCTCCAATTGCTGTTTATTCCGCTATCATTCCTCCAATTGCTGTTTATTCCGCTATCATTCCTCCAATTGCTGTTTATTCCGCTATCATTCCTCCAATTGCTGTTTATTCCGCTATCATTCCTCCAATTGCTGTTTATTCCACTATCATTCCTCCAATTGCTGTTTATTTCGCTATCATTCCTCCAATTGCTGTTTATTCCGCTATCATTCTGCTAGTTGCTGTTTATTCCGCTATCATTCCTCCAATTGCTGTTTATTCCGCTATCATTCCTCCAATTGCTGTTTATTTCGCTATCATTCATCCAATTGCTGTTTATTCCACTATCATTCCGCTAATTGCTGTTTATTCCACTATCATTCCGCTAATTGCTGTTTATACCACTATCATTCCGCTAATTGCTGTTTAATACGCTATCATTCCGGTAATTGATGTTTATTCCGCTATCATTCCGCTAATTGCTGTTTATTCCGCTTTCATTCCTCCAATTGCTGTTTATTCTGCTATCTTTCTGCTAATTGCTGTTTATTCTGCTATCATTCCGCAAATTGCTATTTATTCCGCTATCATTCCCCCAATTGCTGTTTATTCCGCTATCATTCCACTAATTGCTGTTTATTCCACTATCATTCCGCTAATTGCTGTTTATACCACTATCATTCCGCTAATTGCTGTTTAATACACTATCATTCCGCTAATTGCTGTTTATTCCACTATCATTCCGCTAATTGCTGTTTATACCACTATCATTCCGCTAATTGCTGTTTCTTCCGCAATGATTCCGCTAATTGCTGTTTATTCCGCTATCATTCCTCCAATTGCTGTTTATTCTGCTATCATTCCTCCAATTGCTGTTTCTTCCACTATCATTCCTCCAATTGCTGTTTATTCCGCTATCATTCCGCTAATTGCGGTTTATTCCACTATCATTCCTCCAATTGCTGTTTATTCCACTATCATTCCTCCAATTGCTGTTTATTCCGCTATCATTCCTCCAATTGCTGTTTATTCCGCTATCATTCCGCTAATTGCTCTTTATTCCGCTATCATTCCTCCAATTGCTGTTTATTCCGCTATCATTCCTCCAATTGCTGTTTATTCCGCTATCATTCCTCTAATTGCTGTTTATTCCACTATTATTCCACTAATTGCTGTTTATTCTGCTATCATTACCCCAATTGCTGTTTATTCCGCTATCATTCCGCTAATTGCAGTTTATTCCGCTATCATTCCGATAATTGCAGTTTATTCCGCTATCATTCCGATAATTGCTGTTTATTCCGCTATCATTCCGCTAATTGCTGTTTATTCTGCTATCATTCCTCCAATTGCTGTTTATTCCGCTATCATTCCTCTAATTGCTGTTTATTCCGCTATCATTCCTCCAATTGCTGTTCATTCCGCTATCGTTCCTCCAATTGCTGTTTATTCCGCTATCATTCCTCCAATTGCTGTTTATTCCGCTATCATTCCGCTAATTGCTGTTTATTCCGCTATCATTCCGCAAATTGCTGTTTATTCCGCTATCGTTCCTCCAATTGCTGTTTATTCCGCTATCATTCCTCTAATTGCTTTTTATTCTGCTATTATTCCTCCAATTGCTGTTTATTCCGCTATCATTCTGCAAATTGCTGTTTATTCCGCTATCATTCCTCCAATTGCTGTTTATTCCGCTATCATTCCTCCAATTGCTGTTTATTCTGCTATCATTCCGCTAATTGTTGTTTATTCTGCTATCATTCCTCCAATTGCTGTTTATTCCGCTATCATTCCTCCAATTGCTGTTTATTCCACTATCATTCCTCCAATTGCTGTTTATTCCGCTATCATTCCTCCAATTGCTGTTTATTCCGCTATCATTCCTCCAATTGCTGTTTATTCCGCTATCATTCCTCCAATTGCTGTTTATTCCGCTATCATTCCTCCAATTGCTGTTTATTCCGCTATCATTCCTCCAATTGCTGTTTATTCCACTATCATTCCTCCAATTGCTGTTTATTTCGCTATCATTCCTCCAATTGCTGTTTATTCCGCTATCATTCTGCTAGTTGCTGTTTATTCCGCTATCATTCCTCCAATTGCTGTTTATTCCGCTATCATTCCTCCAATTGCTGTTTATTTCGCTATCATTCATCCAATTGCTGTTTATTCCACTATCATTCCGCTAATTGCTGTTTATTCCACTATCATTCCGCTAATTGCTGTTTATACCACTATCATTCCGCTAATTGCTGTTTAATACGCTATCATTCCGCTAATTGATGTTTATTCCGCTATCATTCCGCTAATTGCTGTTTATTCCGCTTTCATTCCTCCAATTGCTGTTTATTCTGCTATCTTTCTGCTAATTGCTGTTTATTCTGCTATCATTCCGCAAATTGCTATTTATTCCGCTATCATTCCCCCAATTGCTGTTTATTCCGCTATCATTCCACTAATTGCTGTTTATTCCACTATCATTCCGCTAATTGCTGTTTATACCACTATCATTCCGCTAATTGCTGTTTAATACACTATCATTCCGCTAATTGCTGTTTATTCCACTATCATTCCGCTAATTGCTGTTTATACCACTATCATTCCGCTAATTGCTGTTTCTTCCGCAATGATTCCGCTAATTGCTGTTTATTCCGCTATCATTCCTCCAATTGCTGTTTATTCTGCTATCATTCCTCCAATTGCTGTTTCTTCCACTATCATTCCTCCAATTGCTGTTTATTCCGCTATCATTCCGCTAATTGCGGTTTATTCCACTATCATTCCTCCAATTGCTGTTTATTCCACTATCATTCCTCCAATTGCTGTTTATTCCGCTATCATTCCTCCAATTGCTGTTTATTCCGCTATCATTCCGCTAATTGCTCTTTATTCCGCTATCATTCCTCCAATTGCTGTTTATTCCGCTATCATTCCGCTAATTGCTCTTTATTCCGCTATCATTCCTCCAATTGCTGTTTATTCCGCTATCATTCCTCCAATTGCTGTTTATTCCGCTATCATTCCTCCAATTGCTGTTTATTCCGCTATCATTCCTCCAATTGCTGTTTATTCCGCTATCATTCCGCTAATTGCTCTTTATTCCGCTATCATTCCTCCAATTGCTGTTTATTCCGCTATCATTCCTCCAATTGCTGTTTATTCCGCTATTATTCCAATAATTGCTGTTTATTCCGCTATCATTCCTCCAATTTCTGTTTATTCCACTATCATTCCTCCAATTGCTGTTTATTCCGCTATCATTCCGCAAATTGCGGTTTATTCCGCTATCATTCCGCTAATTGCTGTTTATTCCACTATCATTCCTCCAATTGCTATTTATTCCGCTATCATTCCGCTAATTGCGGTTTATTCCACAATCATTCCGCAAATTGCGGTTTATTCCGCTATCATTCCTCCAATTGCTGTTTATTCCGCTATCATTCCGCTAATTGCTCTTTATTCCGCTATCATTCCTCCAATTGCTGTTTATTCCGCTATCATTCCTCCAATTACTGTTTATTCCGCTATCATTCCTCCAATTGCTGTTTATTCCACTATCATTCCGCTAATTGCTGTTTATTATGCTATCATTCCGCTAATTGCGGTTTATTCCGCTTTCATTCCTCCAATTGCTGTTTATTCTGCTATCTTTCTGCTAATTGCTGTTTATTCTGCTGTCATTCCTCCAATTGCTGTTTATTCCGCTATCATTCCGCTAATTGCTGTTTATTCCGCTATCATTCCGCAAATTTCGGTTTATTCCGCTATCATTCCTCCAATTGCTGTTTATTCCGCTATCATGCCGCTAATTGCTCTTTATTCTGGTTTCATTCCGCTAATTGCGGTTTATTCCGCTATCATTCCGCTAATTGCGGTTTATTCCTCTATTATTCCTCCAATTGCTGTTTATTCCGCGATCATTCAACTAATTGCTGTTTATTCCGCTATCATTCTTCCAATTGCTGTTTATTCCGCTATCATTCCGCTAATTGCTGTTTATTCCGCTATCATTCTTCCAATTGCTGTTTATTCTGCTGTCATTCCCCCAATTGCTGTTTATTCCGCTATCATTCCACTAATTGCTGTTTATTCCGCGATCATTCCGCTAATTGCTGTTTTTTCCGCTATCATTCTGCAAATTTCGGTTTATTCTGCTATCATTCCTCCAATTGCAGTTTATTCCGCTATCATTCCGCTAATTGCTTTTTATTCTGCTATTATTCCTCCAATTGCTGTTTATTCCGCTATCATTCTGCAAATTGCTGTTTATTCCGCTATCATTCCTCCAATTGCTGTTTATTCCGCTATCATTCCTCCAATTGCTGTTTATTCTGCTATCATTCCGCTAATTGTTGTTTATTCTGCTATCATTCCTCCAATTGCTGTTTATTCCGCTATCATTCCTCCAATTGCTGTTTATTCCACTATCATTCCTCCAATTGCTGTTTATTCCGCTATCATTCCTCCAATTGCTGTTTATTCCGCTATCATTCCTCCAATTGCTGTTTATTCCGCTATCATTCCTCCAATTGCTGTTTATTCCGCTATCATTCCTCCAATTGCTGTTTATTCCGCTATCATTCCTCCAATTGCTGTTTATTCCACTATCATTCCTCCAATTGCTGTTTATTTCGCTATCATTCCTCCAATTGCTGTTTATTCCGCTATCATTCTGCTAGTTGCTGTTTATTCCGCTATCATTCCTCCAATTGCTGTTTATTCCGCTATCATTCCTCCAATTGCTGTTTATTTCGCTATCATTCATCCAATTGCTGTTTATTCCACTATCATTCCGCTAATTGCTGTTTATTCCACTATCATTCCGCTAATTGCTGTTTATACCACTATCATTCCGCTAATTGCTGTTTAATACGCTATCATTCCGCTAATTGATGTTTATTCCGCTATCATTCCGCTAATTGCTGTTTATTCCGCTTTCATTCCTCCAATTGCTGTTTATTCTGCTATCTTTCTGCTAATTGCTGTTTATTCTGCTATCATTCCGCAAATTGCTATTTATTCCGCTATCATTCCCCCAATTGCTGTTTATTCCGCTATCATTCCACTAATTGCTGTTTATTCCACTATCATTCCGCTAATTGCTGTTTATACCACTATCATTCCGCTAATTGCTGTTTAATACACTATCATTCCGCTAATTGCTGTTTATTCCACTATCATTCCGCTAATTGCTGTTTATACCACTATCATTCCGCTAATTGCTGTTTCTTCCGCAATGATTCCGCTAATTGCTGTTTATTCCGCTATCATTCCTCCAATTGCTGTTTATTCTGCTATCATTCCTCCAATTGCTGTTTCTTCCACTATCATTCCTCCAATTGCTGTTTATTCCGCTATCATTCCTC